>NC_068989.1:39582206-39594706 GCF_001194135.2 Octopus bimaculoides | reverse complement strand
AATTCAAAGGGTCAGCTTTGTCACACTGTGTCACGCTGAATATCCCCGAGAACTACGTTATGGGTATACGTGTCTGTGGAGTGCTCAGCCATTTGCACGTTAATTTCACGAGCAGGTTGTTCCGTTGATCGGATCAACTGGAACCCTCGACGTCATAAGCGACGGAGTGCCAACAACATGAATAGTAGATATTATGCAATTAGGTGTAAACATTATAAAGTAACATACAAAAGCATATGAGAGGTAATATCAACACACAAAAGCCATGGTACATTACTACTCATGTGCATGCGTGCGCACACAGACACACACACAAAATATCCATTCGTTTAATGTTTAAATTTACACACTAGTGTAGGTTGGATGAAAACTTATTATTGGAGCATTATTTTCGGCCAAATACTTTTCACATTGCTAACCCTTACCTCTTTTCAAAGAAAGGACTTATATTTGTAAGAATGGAGATATGAGATAATTTATTGATAGGAAAGCAGCCATATAATGTCACTATTATTCAAGTGTTTCAGGCAATGACATTGCAGAATAACTTCCATATATACACACACACACACATCATATATACACATACATATACCCCAAATACACATGAGTGTATATATTCATATTTGCCCAAATGCAAAATTACATCTCAGTACATAATTGTTAGGTATTTACACACATGCATATATAGACATAGTTATATATCTTCTCTGTAACAAGACACTTGTGCTTCTCCCCCTGACATACTTTAGCCTTTCAACAGCTAGCATAAAGCTACCTCACCATCTCAAACACACACACACTCTGTAGCAGGTATTTTTTTCCTTATCCTTTTTACCTGCTCATTTGCAACCTCACTAGTGCCAGTGGCACAAAGAAAAAAGGTATCCAGTACACATTGTAATGTGGTTGGCATAAGGAAGGGCATCCAGTCATAGATACCTTGCCAAACACCAGAACTCCACACATTCTTTCCATCTACCAGATTCTGTCAAATTGTACACCCCATGCCAATATAGAAAATGGACATTAAATGATGATAATGAGGATGATGATGCTGATATATACATATATATATTTAAATCTATATTGCATACATATACACTCATACATATGTGCTTTGACATTTATTCATCTTTGTTTTGATATTTATTTCCATCATTTTTCTCTTTCAGTTAACAACCTTCTACGTGAGTTTCGAATTTCCCCTGATGGTCCTGTTCATTACGAAGCTTTCCTGAAGCAATTATTAACTCCATTTCCAGACTATGATCTGTTATAAGCTGCCCGATTAACCTATTTTTGTTTAATATGAATAATCACCTACTGAACCTGTCATTTAAACTTTACTGACCAGCAAAGCCTTTAAAAACAATTGAGGGGAAACATAATTAGTTTTAGCTTGCAAGAGTTAACAGAAGGTACTTCTTTCTCTTCAGATATTCTAACCTATAGAAATATATGTCCTTTCTATGTCTCAGTAGCTCTCTTTTACACTCTCTCTCTCTCTCCTTTCTTTGTGTGTGTGTGTGTGTGTGTGTATGTATATATATATATATATATATACACACACACACATATATATATATAAAGGTTTTCCTTGACTGGGACTTTAAGTTTCGTCTGATGTCTTATTCAACCTCTGGCTGAATAAACCACAAAACAAAATTGGAAGTCCCAGTCAGAATGAATTTATTTTTATGACTCTACTTTCAGTATTGAGTCTCTTCATCAAACACAAACATTGATTAATAATTGAATGACAAAAAAAAAGAAAAAAAAACAGGTGATATTACAGCTCTAATCTAATGATTGCATAACACCTGCTCTTTTGGTAGTCATTTATTCATTAATACTGCATTCTGTACTTATCTTCTGGTGCATATAAGAGTTTTGGTAGGAGAACATTAGTGAATTCTCTCCACCTCACTGCCAGAACTTTGTGATGCTCTACATTATAAATATTTTGAATTATAACAACTGGTTATTAGCCCTGCTATGACAAAATGGGAATATAATTATGTATGTGTATGCATGCATAGTCTTACTTTGATATTCTAAATTTCTACAGGGATTATTGTCTTGTCATTTCATTTCTGCTTCCCTTGCAAATCTAGAGACTAAGATTTCTAATCTAAGAAATGTTTTCAACTTACTGGTTGGGGTCATGGACACCCTAAAATAAATATGAGCTCCAAATGTGTGAACCAATTCTGGAGGTAGAAGTTTTATCTTGTAATGTTAGAATCATTTCACTTCTTATGCATTACAGATGCTCTTAGAAATGACTTGAAATTCACAATATCTCACACCTTTCAATTTATTAAAATATCAAGCCTTCATGCCCTGCCAAAGGAGATCAATATTATCTCTGGAACACACTACTTGGGGTAAGTATACAGAACAAATACACTTACTGCAATTCAACAAGCAACCAGAATTTTAAAAAAACAAATTCCTGAAGATTCTTCTTTCTTTCCATTAAAACACTTAACGAAATAAACATATCAATATACATAGAAAGTTATAAAGAGAGAGTCATGAAATGATAGAGTACAAGGCTGAATGCATACAATATCACCCTACATACTGAGTTCAAATCCTGTCAGTGGTGACTTATTTTCCTCCTCCTGATCAGCATTTGATAAAATAAGATGTTTTAAGGTATTTTAATTGAAATTGCTCTGCACCTTTCATCAAAACTTTCTCTTGGCCCAGGTCCATTGAAATTGTTCACTGAGAAGGGTAGGTAGATGAAGAAAATTATTTACTTTTCTGTCTTAAAAATTGGTGAAATCTAGAGTTAAATTGTAACTAAATATTATCTGTACCTAATGTGCTGAAAGATATTAAAGGTATGGGTTGGTTTTCAGTTTTATTGCAGCTCTGGTCTTTATTGATTGTTGTACTATTGCTAAATTTTGTTTCTTTAAAAAGCATTATTAATGCATTTTCTCCATTTGTAACAGTAGATAAGTTAGTCATTATGCAGAAACATCCATTCTAGGTATTTATTAATCATGTGCCTTACCAATATATTTTTGGCCTTTGTTACATAATGAAATCAATTTTTTTATAAACTTTTTCTATATTTAGAAAGCATTCCAAATTCTTTGTTAAGCCTTGTAAACTATTTCCTCTTGCAACCCCTTAATTGCCCTTTAACATTGTAGACTGTCTACCTTGCAAATAAGCATCTCATGATAAAGACCACTCAATCAGCTAATTTTGTCTACTTCTTTAAAATCCTCAGCAGTTAATTCCAAATAAATGCAATTTGCTTAAAAGTATTGTTTTATGCAGAAAATTTTTTTGCAAAACAGAGTGCAAAAGAGAAATAGATAGTGAAACAGAACAAAACAATGAACAGTGAAATATTTGGATACATCAGTGAACAAAAAGAATTTAAAAAACTTTATGGGAAGTAGAAAAAGAACCTGAAATTTTAATTAAAATGTTATTAGTCATGTCATATAATTGGGAACAATCTATATATTGTTTACATAGCAAATAGCCAGTAAGTGGATAACATTGCTTATTCTGTTTGGAATAATTAGGACCTGGCTAATAGAATTCTTTCACCATTGGGAACACTTGAAAAACAAAAAGGCGTATTTCTGTCTCATCTCAATATAATTTGTGGATCCTGAAAACCCTGTGACAGTGTCTGTCATTCCATTTGTTTGCATACCTTTTTTGTGCGTTAATTTTTTTTTCCACACTCCTACTGACATTAGAAATACTTGCATCTGTCAGTTATTAAAGTAGTTGTGTTTTCTCTGTACTTCTCCTATCCTGAGAATGATAAACCTTTAGATTTGTTTTCGATAATCATTAGAGGTTGCTCATGTAGTTTTTTTCTTTTTTTTTTTCTAATCTTAATTGTATTTATTATTGCTAAAACTTTCAAGTTTATTATTTTATTTTTAGATGAAATTTTATTAATCAGTGTTGTGAAAACTTTAAGTATAAAGTTGAAGTTTTGTATCTTTCCATTCATATCATTCTTAGGTAAACTTGCACATTTATAACATTTATATATTTGAATTACAAAGAATAAGAAGAACATAAACAGTTAAAACATTCCAGACATATCAAAGATACAATCTTTAACTCTTTTAATATCAACCTGCTTGTGCTAATTAATATGTTCCTATTTCAATTAAAATTGTGATCAAAACCTGACATTTAGGTACATTTTAATATTTTATGATAATTTAATTAGTTTGATCCTTATTTATGAGCCTTTCTCTACCAGCAATAAACATGCATATTTTCTCTATACAGTATCTTCCCCCCCCCCTCTCTCTCTCAGCTGTATATGGTGTCAAATGTGCTGTAATTGAACATTTTAGAGTGGGCAGGTTTTGATCCTATACATCTATAACGACACTCAAATTATAATAATAAAAGAACAAGTGATTTAAAGTTTTACATATCAGTTCCAAAACCATGAATCTGTTCTACTGAAAATATATCATTCTATATAGTGGTGTATTTCAGCTATGCAGACTTATTTGTGATTCAAATGTTTTATTTCTTTTCCTTTCTCCCCCTCCCCCTCTAGCTTTTCTGTCTATTTATAGCTTAGTTTAATATAACTTTTATTTTTGCATTAATTTCAATTCTCTAATGTATTTTATTACTCTAAGATGACATTTTCTTGTATATTTGTGTGTGTGCATATATATATATATATAAGACTGGGGTATGTTGTACCATTTTAATTCTGTGTTACATGTTTCATTACAATGTGGGAATACATTTTATGAAAACATTAATAATAATATAATAAATTCATACCAGATAAATACATACATGTTTTAACTTGTAGAACATCTTCCAACTGTAATGGAATATGCAGATGTGCTTCATGTGGACACAGCTTGGATTATAATCCGTTCTATGTGTGTGTGTGTGTATAAATAAATGCATGCACACACACACTCTCACCTTTTCATTAGTGTCTTTTTTAGTAAGTTAGTTTATGTTTAATTCAGTCTATCATAGTTGATGTATTTGTCTCTAGCAGAAACAATGAAGCACTAAACTTTAAAATCCCACCAGACTGCTTAACCTTTCATACTTATTAAGACTACCCACACCACACACCGTACCACCTGCCCTTAAAATAAAGAAAGATAAAAGTGTTAATCACAATCCTACATCACTGCCTCTTCTCTGACACTATTTACATTCCAGTATCTCTAACTTCTCTATAGTTTATCTTCATTTAATGGATCAGAGGATTTAAAATGAAGTATTTGATGATAGAAATATATTTTGATTATTATATTGGAAAATTTCGAATGCAAATAACAAATATTAAAGCATTTATGTTTGATTCTTCTATAACATTCCATTGTTTATGATTTCATTTTTTTTTTTGTTTTAATTTTATAATTTTGGTAATAAAAATTAAATGACTATTTTTATTGTTGACCATTGTTTTGTTGTTATCACTTGAATCAAATTATCTATTGTTTATCTACCAGTTGGCTTTGGTTAATCAAACTTATGAGCAATATTTGTTTCTCTCTTTCAGACAGCCTATGTGGCATTGTATATAATTCAATGTGTTTGTCCTTTTAAATATTGTAGGGTGTAATTAGAGAGAGATTTGATGCTGATTCTTGCTGCTGTGTAGATACATGACAACAGATGCTATGACTGAATGGTTAAATAGCTGCACTTGTACCACTGGGCTACGAAAATCATAGAGTAAGAAAACCATGGTTATGATGTTGAAGTATTGGGAGTTGAATTTCTTCCCTAATTTTCAAAAGTTTGTAACCCTACTACAGTTGCTGGAGCAGTCCATTTGCAGATACCATATTTTTTAAAACATGCATGCCTGAGGTACATACATGGCTGTGTGGTTAATAAGCTTGTTTCCCAACCATGTAATTTTGAGTTTGATCCCACTGTGCAGCACCTTGGTCAGGTGTCTTCTTCTTCAAGCCTGGCCTGAATAAAGCCATGTGAGTGATTTTGGTAGATAGAAACTGAAATAAGCCCATTATTTATATGCTTGTGTGTGTGTATTCTTTTCTTCACATGTAATGTAAGCGAGTCTCACCACCATACAAGCAGTGTTGTTTTCAGTTTTCCATGAAAAAAGATATTTGGCCAAAAAGAAATATTTCCTTGCTTGGAAACAGGTGAGATTTGCAACAGGAAGGGTATTCAACCTTAGAAACTCTATCTTAAATTTTATCTGACCCGTGCAGGCATAGATAAGTAGATGTTAAATAATGATGATGATAATGAAGGTAACACTTTACAGTTAAGATTATGATGAGGACTTGTGGAAAGATGCTTAATTGTTGCCTGCATGGAGAAACAGGAATGAAGGTGGTTGTCACCTATGTTAAAACATGTTTAGTATTAGCTTCATATCCACGAGGTTCTCTGTTCAATCCAACTGCATGACAATTTGGTCAAGTGCTTTTACTGTTCCAAATTTTTGAGTGGTGGGTTTGTAGTTACATTAATGGTTATTTGTCTGTGTGGAAGTTTATTAATTTCTGTTATCTGTAGGGCAAAGTGATACAAAGAAATTTATTACTTAATTCTTCTTTTTGCATTACGAGTGTTATGTTAGGGTTGATAAGGGAATTTGTGGAGTGAGGAGTGATATGAATGATGATGGTTTCATTCTGTAAATTGCTTGGCATTAGGAAGGACATCCTGTTGTAAAAACCATACCTAAGCAGATAGTGGAACTTGGAGGAGTCCTCTGGCTTACCAGCTCCTGTCAAACTGTCCATCTCAGGCTAGCATGGAAGCCAGATGTTAAATGATGGTGATGATACCATGGTTTATGTTCATCACGATTATTTTATGTTAGCTTTAGGATTTCTCGGTTTTCTGTAAAACTTCCCAGCAGGTTTGCACACTATGGCAACACCATTGTTGTGTATTCGTTATTCTGTGTAATGTCCTTTCTTTTTTATTTCAGTTTTTGAGTGAATCACGCTAATAGCTTTTGAACGAAAATAATCCGTCTAGACTTTTTTTTCAGAAAATGAAGGGTCATAATTCATATTAAGCATAGATTGAGTATATATTTGACAGAAAACCAGAATAATATAACATTTATTGACATAATGAATTATTTAGCCACAAGAGCGCCATTTCCACAGATAATTTCAAAACCCCTATTAGTCATGGAATCTGTCAATTTCTTAATAGTAGCAGGTTGGACTGCCTCTGCTGCAGCTTTGATGATTGCCCATAAGACATCTTTTGATGTAAATTGGCGCCCAAAGGCATAAATATCTTGTTTAATGATGGACCAAAGATTTTCGATAGGGTTGAAATCCAAAGATGTTGGCGGCCACATCATCAACCCTTAGTAATGTTTGGGTGATCCTAGCAGAGTGGGAGAGAGTGTTGTCATGTATGAATACCAGATTCCTTATAAGATGGCAGTATGCTATCTAGCCAAGGATATAAGACCTCATTCAGGAGATTACAATAGGCGTCTGCGGTCACTTTAATCCCTTCAGGCACCTTGACTAAGCCAACAAGTGTCCCCGATGATAGCAGCCTACAACATTACTCCTCCACCCTTTTGTTGACGTTGGAAACACTCATCTTCAAAATAGACCCAATCGTCAGGTCCGTCAAGGGTCACCCTGGTTTCGTCAGTAAACAGAGCACAACTCATCTCTAACGTCGTGTACTTTTGGGCCCACTGAAGCCTCAATCTCCTGTTAAAGGAAGCAGTTTCAGGGATTCTCGCACAGAAGCCATGGTGCCGATGATGTTATTTCTGGGGTTCTCGGTACATGAGGAAGTCCCGAGGCGGTGAAAATAGCTTTGCTTGTTTGTCCAGGTTTCCCACATAATTTGCGGCCAATATTCCTTAAATCCCTAGCTGTCACAGTCTTGGAGATCCCCCAATTGGAACATTTCTTCCTTGGCGTGTCCACATAATGACCTAACGTCTCCGCAATGAGATGAAGAGACGTGCCTTTTGCACTTTCCTTGTTAATGACAGACTTTCCTTCATCGTTAAAGTCTTTTCCACATCTCATTAATCTTAGAGAAGAGAGACGCTATTAACGTAGTTCACCCAAAAACTGAAGAATCTGAAATAAAAAAAGAAATGACGTTACACAGAATAATGAAAACATAACAATGGTGTTGCCATAGTGTGCAAACCGGCTGGGGAAAGTTTTATCAAAATCAATTCACAGAAAACCGAGAAATCCTAAATTTCACTCCTAAGCTATTAGCGCGGTTCTGCGTGTATGTATGTATGCCCTCTAAACTTAATCCGTTCTTGAACAGATAAATTAATAAAAATAACAAATTATTGCGGAATTTTAATCTCTGATGCTTAAAAGTAAAATCCAGGGACACTTTAAAATAAAAACGATGAATAAATTGATAAATAAAATTGGTGGTAGTTAGTCAAAAAAATCTACGTTTGAGCTAATAATTTCCGTGATTCAGTACAAAATTTTCGATTTTAGGATTTTCCCATCAAAAGGTAAACAAAGTTTTCATCTTTAACCATGTCCAACAGGAACTTCTGAAATTCTTCCAAAAATGATCAAATTTTGATGCGAAAATAGATCCTATTCTGCTATCGTTTTAGTCTGCCAATGCTGATCTTCCCATCTATATGGACATCAAAATTGAGAAATATGAATATTGTGTGCAGAAGTGGATGGGATGCAGACTGATGGACCTGGTACAGGCAAATAGAGGAAAATCATTCACCGGTGATGATGACAAAAAGTTTACTGGTAATGGAGGTGTGGGTAGTCTCACACAGATAGCCATCCTATCTATGCAGAGTCAATATGGAGCTGCCATCAGGAACCACACTAATGACAAAGCCTCCACGAAGAGAGACATACGGGTAATTTTCAAGAACAGGTCTAAGGACCATTGTGATTGTGTTGACTTATGTCCTGCGAAAAAGGTGGATGACAAACGTGATCCAAACAAAAACTCCCTGCCAAAATTTGTGCTGGATAAAATGAAGCCTGTGTTTGTAACTTTATCTGAGGACAAACTCTTGCGTAAGTGCCTGATTGGAGGATCACAAAATAACAATGAATCATTCCACAGCTTAGTTTGGGAATGGTGTCCTAAATCAATATTTGTTGGGCGACTGCAACTGGAGTTAGTTGTCAATGATACCATTATAGTTTTCAATCAAGGAGAAATTGGAAAGATATTTGTGTTTGAAAATTTAGGCCTCAGCCATGGCCATCATCTGAAAGAGGAACTGAGGCAAGTTCATGAGCAGAAACTGAAAAAGCATATATGCCTGGACAGAAATCCATAATCAAAACACGGCATAAGCGCTCTCAAATAGCAAAATCTCAGAAAAATAGCAAAGGATCTGCCTCAAGAGGTTATTAGACCGTGCAAAACTAAATATTTCACTAAAATGTGGATGTTATCCTTGTGTAGTTGAGCATTGTTGTAAAATCAACTATTTCCTGCGTTTTTCTCAAAGTAACATCTCTGACTATGAGTAGCAGTCTTTAGGTCACGATATCTCTGAGAATAATTGATGTAATAGGCTGAAATTTTGCATGTGTATTTCTTTGATACTTGCCTGGTGTTATTAAATACACTCCATTTGTTCATCTTCTAGAGACACTTGAATGCTACTACTGAGGGGTCAAAAACGCTTGAATTGCTGCATATGGCTATGACCGACCCCACAATGAAATCTGGGCCAACTTCATAAATGTCTTTGATTCAGTTTCTTGTCTGTACTCCAATCTGTTGGCGTTCCAAGTTAGAGCATATTATCTTTGATAGTTCGGTAGAAACATTGACCTAAAATAAGAGTGTATTTGCCTAATCGGTCGTTTGGCGGTCATTTTGAATTTATAATTAGGTCATGAATAAATAATGTGGAAATGTGAATATTATGTTTTTTTTAATAAAACTAACACTGTTCTTGATGTATGCCAATGTTTAGTTTGCCTGGGTTTTATTCCCGCTGAGTGAGTGCATCTTCAATTTAGGGGTGTTTTCCTATGTCTGAGGGGATAGCCTTGTCATAACACAATTTTGTCTATCATTATGAACGAGAATAGTAAATTTATAAGATTAAACGAACAGGAATGTGCAGCATTCTTCTTTCTCTTTAGAGGAAAACAGTTCTAACTAACTTGGAATCGAAACCCATCCGCCAAGAAATTCATATTTAAAATGTATGAATCATTGATCATGTGGCACACAAAATCGCTTGTAAACAATTTTTACCCTAAATCAATTGCCCCTTCGCTAGTGCATTTTACTTTAATCACAATTCTTTCTTTGTCAATGAAAGCATTGGAGACATTGATGAATTTGCATTAATATTAATACTCTCTGTAAATTGGACATCTTTACATCTGAAAACTGGATTTTTACTGTACTGATTCACTTACAACATGATAATCTCAAGTTTTGCACTAGTTACGTTTTTTGTTTCCATAATTCAAACAAACACTTTTTACTTCCCACCATTTAACTAATTTAATTTTGCTATTTTGGCGCCATGTTTCTCCTTCATTTCATTTGCATTCTGTATTAAGTCAGCCGTTAGTGATGCTTCACACTTTATTTTACTGATTCACCTTTCATTTGACACCTATTTATTTCCCTTTTTCGCATCACTTTTTATATTTTTCAATTCACGCCTATCTCTAACAGCCGTAATCTTTCTCTGGCTACTAAATCCGTTATTGAGTTGGTGTATGAATAATTGCAATTTTTACCTACCAGTATTAACCCATTATATTCCAGTCCAGAATAAATTTGGTAAATTTTTGCTTTTACACGAGTCAGGTTAAACCATAAATTTAACTATTTACATTTTTGCTTTCTCATTTCTGTATATTTCCCTATAATATTTTATGATTACACCATTTTTATTTATTGAAACAATAACTACAAGAATAAGTACATTTAAAACTTTTTTTTTTTTCGCTTAGGACACCTACTTTAGTAACATAGAATTTGAGTCCCAGCATCCCGTTTCAATCTATTTCATGGTTATTTAACTTTGTTCTGCAAAAAAGTTATCGAGATGCATAAAAGAGACAGCTGGTGGAAAAGAGATCAGGGGGCGTGAGTTGGGTGAAATAATGTTATATCCCAGTTCGTTCAATTTCTGCCAATTATTTGTCGAGTCATATGGTCGGGTGTTGTCATTGAGAAGAATTAGCCCTTTTATGATACTGGATGCGAGTGTTTCAGTCACACCTACATAAGTGTGCACCTCCACTTGACTTTGTTTCCTTATAACTTTCTGGAAAATTCATGTTTGTAGAGTGACACAAGAAGCCAATGCCATTTTGTGTGAGATCTCGCCGGCAGCCATTACCATGTCCGAGACAAAAGCGAGATCTCGCTTACAACCATGTTTGCCATGCGCGAGACCACAGCGAGGCTCTCGTGGGCAACATCTATTTAAGGAGGCGTATTAAGAAAACCCTTCCTCTCCCTCGCGTTCACTCTGAACAACGCTTCAAACTGGCAGCTCACAGCGGATTCTTAACCCGCTCTAACTTTACCCGTTATCTCCAGAGGTAATGTACCTCACGGGAACAGAGCTATAACGAACCATGTGCTGCCATACAGATGGTCGCCGGGAGCAAACCCCCATGAGTGAGAACTAAAATAAACAACCATTGAACTGCATCCGCTTGTAAGCTTCTTCTTCTTCGAGTTCCAGATCCTAAGACTACAGAAAATAATTATAATGGGAGAAGGTGATACTCCGCAGGTATCATGAACCTTCGAGACCCATTATATGATTTTTAATGACATTTTCTGTAAATACGTTTCAGATTATTAAAATTAAGATTATACTGGAATTTGTTTCGAAATAACAAAACAGTTGGGGGTATGGGGTGATGGTGAGTTGGGTTTCAACTAATTCACACTCATCGACTTTGTTTCCTCATACGTTTCGATGAATTGGATTACAATTATGTTGAAAAATGCTACTATAGTACTGCCAGTCAGGCATAGAATGGTGTATGTCACTCTGTGAGTACAGCATAACAAGTCTCACATAAGCAGCACATCCCCCTCACCCATCCTCATAGATCAATTGAGCACCATCTCCATATGGAGCTAACATTAGGTGCCTATGCTCAGATTGAGATTAGTGATACTGCATGTACCCATTGATATATGGAAGGAGGACACAGTAGGACTCAACGCCATATCGATTACGATGTTTCCAGAGAGCACGAATCTTTAATAATTTTCTTCTTCCTTTTTTCTTAAAGAAACACTAAAATCTCCTTCCCAAACATCCACCCATCACCTCACCACTTTCAAAAAGCTACAAACTCACAATGTTTCACTTTTAGCTTTTTGGAAAACGAGGAAGTTTCTTCAGAAATGATATCGTTTACTTGTTTCTAGCATGTCGGGTTTTCTGGTGGTGCTCTAATATTTCCTTACGTCTGCTATTTCTGTACAATTCTACGAATGCGTGAAACATCATACAAAAATGAAACATAGGG
>NC_068989.1:39578876-39582196 GCF_001194135.2 Octopus bimaculoides | reverse complement strand
CTCACAATGTTTCACTTTTAGCTTTTTGGAAAACGAGGAAGTTTCTTCAGAAATGATATCGTTTACTTGTTTCTAGCATGTCGGGTTTTCTGGTGGTGCTCTAATATTTCCTTACGTCTGCTATTTCTGTACAATTCTACGAATGCGTGAAACATCATACAAAAATGAAACATAGGGTGCTTTTAGCTTTTTGAAAGCGAGTAGGTGATGGGTTAGTGATGTGGGGATTGGGTGTTCCTTTAAGAAAAATTAAACTTTAAAAAAATGTATTTCCTAGATTCGTAATCTCTGTATTTTTCTACATGGATAAAAAAAATTAAAAAAGATTCGTAAAAAGTTAAAAATTAAGAAATTGCGGTGGGGATGGGGGGAAACTAAAAAGTTTGAAAACGTAGTTTTGGGGCAAAATCATATTAATCCCCTTTTATACGATGAAGCAATACATGGTTTGTAATCCTTAAGAATAAAAAGCACTTTCATGCAAACCCATGCAAATTGTGCCCTCCCCCTTTACTTTTAAGCAAACAATAACTTTCATTATACCAGTAACCCAGTTCACTATATATCATCTGTGCTGATCCTGCTCATAAGAAAGGAATAAATAATACAATATGACTGTAGGTCATAACACCGGGGCAACGCTGGAACGCATTACTAGTATGTGTGTGTGTGGGTATATACACACACACACACATATATATATATATATATACGACGGGCTTCTTTCAGTTTCCGTCTACCAAATCCACTGACAAGGCTTTGGTAGGCCTGAGACTATAGTAGAAGACACTTGCCCAAGGTGCCACGCAGTGGGACTGAACCGGGAACCATGTGGTTAGGAAGCAAGCTTGTTACTACACAACCACAGAAAAATAAAAATTCAGGGTTAACATGCGGTTCAAAAAAGTGAAAGTAAATTGTCCTTAAAACTCCAGTAGTGACGGCAGTGATACACCAACATTTTATAAAAAATCATAAGCATCTTAGTTTCCGATTGCACACGCGAAATACTTAGGTCCATTATAAGGAATCAGATATTGCCAAGAACACTTTTGATATCTACTAAGTGGGCTTCATATGCGGGTCTCGACAACTTCTATATCCATGAATTTATCAACCATTCCCCCAATTTTGTCGATCCAAACAATGACAATATCAATCACACACTATAGATGCTCAATATCGATACACACACAATACCAATACACACACTTATAGATGCTCGCCAAAAAGAAAGTTAGGTGACAATATGGGACTAGTATTGAAAATAAATTGTTCGTCATTTTTTTAGGACATAAAAACTGTCCCTGTAAACTACATGTTGAGCAATTTTCAGTATTTTTTCTCCTAACCAAGACATTTGATAGATTTTTTTTTGTTAAGAATGATTTAAAAACGTAATTCAATACGATGTATAATTTTTGAAAGACGTTTGAAATGTTTGATAATTTGTTTAAATCAGTGATTCTAGAACCCTTCTTTCTTTCAATGGCTTCTGCAATCACCTCCTTCACATTTTCTCTTAAATAAATGAATAAATAATGCTAAAATGAAAAGTTAAAATGGCGGATGATGTAATCGGACAGATGTCATTTGTGCTGTGGTTTATCATCCAAGATTTTCAATAATTCAATAAATGGAAGTAAATTGTGACATGTCGAAATTTCATTAAACGTGTTTGATATCCAATGAGTGGGCTTTCTGTGTGGATGCCGGCAACCGCTATACTGATTAAGTTGTCAATCATTCACTCAATTTTGCTGATCCAAACGACGGCATCGATAAGCAAACTATAGAAGGGCTACGGAACCTCAAGAAGAAACTTAGGCGACAATGTGGTAATTTTGTTAAATTTCTTTCAGCCACTTGAAGTTGTATTGATTTCTATTGTATTGCTGATCTCCATTGCCATGGAGACCAGCATACGAAACCGATACGTGGTCTACCGACGTTCTAGAAATAGCAGCCAAATCTTCCTCAAACTACACCATAACATCTATAATGCAAAAAGAACGTATCATTGTGTCACAAATCTGTTTATTTCCTTGCTTGAGACAGGCTCAAGTGCTTCTCGTTTGTCGAGAATAACCGTTAAATTAAATTCTAACCATTTGTTGACGATATCTCTACCGTAGCGTGTCTGTACTAGCAGTTGTTTAAAATAGGCATTTTTAATCTTCAAGGTAGGATCAAACGACATTGTAGGTTTACAGCTTTATTCGGTCTGTGATTGGCTGAATAAACAGGCTCCCTCTAACAGGCGCTCTTGGCTACATCCGATTGTCATTTATATAATGTAGCAGCCGCCATGTTTAATTGAGTTCCTTGAGATCTTTGTCTCGCTTCTCTAAAGGACTCCTTGCATGCAGTTTTGCTCTATCACGCTAATGCTGGCCACTGTCACACAAGAACATCCTTCTTCCACGTGCGCTTTCAGTATAGACCAAACTCAATGCCATTATCTCATGCTAACTAGAAACACTTCTATCAAGTCTCTTTCTATATACACAAAGTACAACTAACGTCTTTACACATTCATTCACTGCTACCACACTACAGACATCTCTATAAAACATTAACATTGTACTCAACACACACTGCTGTGAATAAACTTTACTAACAACCACCGTTTAGTTTCATCCGTCTGTCTTTGTATATCTCCACACAGCTATCTAACGGCTGTCGAACACACGAATACAGTTGGCGAGGTTTGTCTGCCACACACTGCTATCAACAACTATCGACGCCAACATCATCTATTCAACCAAGAACCATGGAGTCAACTTTTGTTAAACTAATAACCAACGAACAACATTAAGGTGGTGGTTTAAACAAACCGCCACACTGATGACATCTTACATTAAATTAGCGGGCAAGCGAACTACTAAAATGGTGACCTCAGAACCGTTTATTAATATAACAATCTTCTAGGCTCATGATTAGCAAAAATTACTTAACTTTAAATGTTCTCCACGTTTTTTTTTTATTAACTACTAATTTTCGTCATCGGCATGCATATCTACATCAGAATTACATTCTTCGAAAATATTATTGTGCAGCTTTGAAAAACAAATTGTGGGATTAATGATTATTGATTTACATCATATCTTTACGGGTGGTGAAATAGATTTAGAGATCGCAAAAAGCTATTCACGAATCTCATTTCATGCATCAATGAGTGTCATATTTTCCCAAAATAATATTGTTCACATCTTATCTAAGATATGTACGGTTTTTGTGTTATCTACATATATAAAAATGAGAATGTGTGTCTGTCTGTCTGTCTGTCTGTGTGAATCCCTAAAACTCGAGAACTATGC
>NC_068989.1:39569901-39573070 GCF_001194135.2 Octopus bimaculoides | reverse complement strand
TGACGTTCCGTGTGTCATGTGGTTCGTCTGAGTTCATTGTTTCATTGTTGTTGTCTTGTGGGACTGTCGTAGTAAAATGTCATTGATATATATATGGCGGACATGACTTTTGTTTATTCATAAAGAACATTGGGTGAGTGCGTTCTTTGTATGTAATTGAACAATAAATGTAATAATTAAATTGTATAACTCGTTGTGTTATCTCTACGAGTCACCCGAGGGAAACATAACAACCTTCTTTTACAAAACTTCATTGACTTTCATATATTTATATTGATATACATATATATACGTGTGTATATACATCTCTATACATAAAGATGATGCGTAGTCTAGACGGCGTTTTTAGATTTCATTATTCTCTTTAACCCGGGCAACGCCGGGTATTTCTGCTAGTGTTCAATATATGTATGCTTATGTAAGAGCTCTACTTGCCTTTGGTGGAACTGTTATCCATCTATGCGTGATTTGATTACCTCGCACATAGATAACACACTGCCGCTTCACAAAGTCGTGGAAAAATTTTAGTGAGTTCCAGCCAAGCCTCCAAGTGAGTGAGACGTAGTGTCATGTCGCTGTCGGAGCTCAACTCAACTACGTGGACAACATCTGATGGAGGAACACTCTAAAGCTAAATAACTGTCAATGGACTGTTCGAACATTTATCATGTCCACATTTTATAATATACAGTAACAATAAGTGTTATTTATTTAATATGCTGCATACACCTTTTTCTGGATTTGTGACCCTATAACAAGTAACTTGAACTTATCTTCTGCTCGCTTAATACACTGTTATATCATATCTCTGAATGCTGGCAAGCAAACCATGACTTAATGCTATGATCATTTCCTCTTATAATCTGTCAAGCCTTCTGAACGTTGTCTATTATTTCATTACAAGGTATTATACTACCGCTGTTATTAAAAACCAGATGTTATTTTAGTGCCACTTCACTAAAAACTGGTGACTTCGAGCTAAAGAATTTCAGTCTTCACTCGTATCTCAACTAAAAATCAATGGCCCGACGTCAGCATTCATTAGAAAAATTATTCAATGAACTGAACATTTTGCATATTTTCTTGCTTTTCTTTCATATTTTCAGCCTCATCATGAGTTTTTCTGCTCCAATTTCTTTATGTTCATTTTGTTGCATTTTTTGTTGCATTTTCTAATACTTTCATGTGCATCCGTTCTGTAATCCTTCAGCTTGTGCAAGCGACTCACTGCTCTTGCAGGCTTACACCCTTTCAGCCTCTGCAAGCGACCCACTACTCTTGCAGGTTAAATCTTGGCACTGCTTATGTTTCAACAGCAGCCAGCATTGCACTATCATACACTTTGACTTTCGCATCCTGTGATTTCCAGTTTCCTGGACAATTGCTATCATGCTTGCACGTCAGGTTTCGCTTGCTCTGTCTCGCGGAGACCACCTTCCCGGGCAGAAAGCTATGAAGAGCTTCCTTTTTGTTGTGTTTACATTTCATTTTTGTCATTTTCTTTGTTTTTCCCCTTGTTGATCGCCCTTTGGGTCTGAGCAGGAGGTCATGTAGGAGCACTACTCCCCTTTCGCGGAACTGTTATCCATCTATACGTGATTTGACTAATGTAACCAACTGCTTTACCTCGCGCATAAATACACACTGCCGCCTTTCACAAAGTCGTGGAAAAACTTTTGTGAGTTCCAGCCAAGTCTCCAAGTGAGTGAGATGTAGTGTCATGCCGCTGTCGGATCTCAACTCCACCACGTGGACAACATCTAATGGAGGAACACTCTAGAGCTAAATAACTAGCTATGGACTGTTCGAACATTTATCATGTCCACATTTTACAATATACAGTAACAGTAAATGTTACATATTTAATATACTGCATGCATCTTTTTCTGAATTTGTGACCCTGTAACGAGTAGCTCGAACTTTTTTCTGTCACTGTTATACCATTCTCTGAATGCTACACCCTGTCTGCTGGCAAGCAAACCTTGACTTTATAGTATAATCACTTCCTCTTACAATAAATTACTATTGTTCTGTTAAACCCTCTGAACGCTGTCTATTATTTCATTACAATGTATTATACTACTGCTGTTGTAAAAAGTCAGATGTTATTTTAGTGCCTTTTCACTAAACTTATATAGTGGAAGCATTGGTTATGTCGCATTGCTTACATGAAATTAGGGGATATCACTGTCGTCACTTCCAATTTCTGTTACACTATATTTCAATTTTTTAAGAAAATTTTATTTTTACTTTTTTTTTTTTACGACAGTACACTACATTTTAACCGCTGCTTGGACAGACACTCAGGGCTTAGGGGCATCACGTCATGTGTTCGTGATGTTCGAAGAAATACTAAGCAGGAAAATATGAAAATAGCGAGGAAGAATTTTACATTTTATAAATTGTATTAAACGTTTTATTTCTACCCTCACAGCTTTTACTCCTTGCCTTAAAATTTATGAATTACACGTGTAAAGTACAGAAATTGAACTTACTCAAGGTGTCAGCAATCCTAGAGTCAGCCCCATCTGTACTATACAGTCTGCGCTTTTTAAATTTTTATGGAAATTATTAAAGATGAGAATTTAGTGAAATTATATTGGACCTTAGTACATCATCAGCCTTCTGTTCACTGTTAAGTTTTAGTCATATTTTAATCCAGATAGCGAATTTAAAAAAAAAACAATGTTTTAAATATTTTAATTTTTAAGAAAAATTGTAATTCCTCTAAACATTTGAAGCATTGATTTTAAACCTAACTGCTATATACTCAGTCAGAACCATCATAGTTTCACGCGATCGGCCTATAAATCAAAATGACCAATCAGTGTGATGCTGTAAGATATGATTTTTTCGATGTTCTGAAGTCTCTTGTCCTCAAATAAAAACCGTATTTTGGCGTTCAGTTGAGAGCAGTGTTGAAGGCGAGGAGCGTTGACCGTTGGCTGGGAGTACGTTATTTTATTGAGAGGTCTGTGTAAAATTGCTTTGTTGCTTGCTTGCAGGAATTGTTTATTTTCTTGTAGTTTCCCGTGAGGGAAACATTGTTGAACTGTTATTGTATAACTTTCTTTGCGAAATTGTTGGCCTCCCCCACGGGGGGAGGAATTGTTTATATTATTAATTGCGAACTGTGTTCCATAGGAACGAACCTTGATATTGATATTAT
>NC_068989.1:39568409-39569843 GCF_001194135.2 Octopus bimaculoides | reverse complement strand
ATGACTTTCAAGAAAGAAGAAATCCAAGCCTTGTACGGATGATTCACGAGGAAAATATGAAAGCCGAATCACGCCCCCAACCCCTGCGAGATTCTGAATCGAACGAAGGAGAGTACAATTGTGTTCAAAACTTATGATTGTGAAAAAAAAAAAGAAGTTTCGAACACCTTGAAGAATGCAATATAGAAAAGTGCCTCGGACCAGTGTTAGATCAGATAAAATACTTGACCCGAGGTACCAAATTTGCAACTGTGGAAGCAAGGTTCGAGTCGGCCGAGAGGGCAAAAGAATTATCAACTCGAACCTTGCAAAGTGGTAGCACTATGTTGCTACCGCTATATCTGGGACGTAGAACGTCCCGGATTAAGATTTAAAATATCCCGCCAGAGATAGAGATTGCGAGGATAATTACCACCCTTCTATACGGGAGAGAAGAAAAAAACAAATATGATACAGATCTCCAGAGATGCCCCACAAAACTGGAAAGGGCAAATTCTGGAGATCTTGGCCCAAGCAACAACAACAGACCTGGAAACATTACCAGAGAAAATATGTATCAGTGAAGACACCACATTGGCTGTGAATATAGAGGGGAGGAAGCCCAGGTGCTTCAAATGTGGAAAAATGGGGCATCTGAGGACGAATTGCCCCCCCCCAAAAGAAACAGCTGAAGGAACAAGAAGCACAGGAGAGGGAGAAGGAGGAGAATGTAGAAGAAGAGGCGCCCTCAACCGCGGAGGCTGTTACGCAGAGAGCGACCACTGAACCAGAACAAGCCGAAAAGTCAGTTGAAGCGACACCGTCAGTAGAAGGGATGGACTTCGAGATGGTGTCACGAAAAAGGCAAAAGAAAGAAGTGGAGTCGCCTACTAAAGAGGCGGCTTCGAAAACCAAAGAAAGGAAAAAAAAGCAGCAACCCGGAGGGAAAAAACAACAAAAAGAAAAAACATTGATGACGATAAAAATAGAAAAATCTAAGCCCAATAAGGAGATGACCACAGTGGTATTCAAGAACAACAACTCCATGATGGGGATAATTGAACCCAACTTATAAGATGTATTAATCGAACAACAGCAAAAATCCAAATAGCATTGCAAAGATCCCGAAAAAACTTTACAAGGACTTTAGGAAAAGATATCCGAAAGAAAGTATTGAGTTAAAAGACTTACCAAAAGTGTTCGACTCGCCGGAAGAACCGCCTATGGAAGAAGTAAAGGGGGAAATCCCACCTGCACCAGTGCTGCGAATGATCCCCTTAGACTAAAAACGCAAGTAGATTTCCTTCTTTTCCCGTTTTTCTTGTGGCTACACTATGCGTAAGTTGTTTAAATGTGCGTGGCCTGAGTTCAAAGTGGAAGCAAGCTTGTTTCCTCGATGACCTCAGGTCTCATAAAATCGACATCATGGTTGCTACAGAGACCAAGTTGGACAAG
>NC_068989.1:39564184-39567377 GCF_001194135.2 Octopus bimaculoides | reverse complement strand
TGTCACCATCATTGTGTTTGATGAAAGGCAGCTGCCTCGTGTAAAAGACGCCATCAAAGGATACGAAGCGGTGGCAGGAACAAAAATTAACCAGGAAAAATCAGTCGACTTGCAACTCGGCACCTGGAGGGGCAAGTCGATGCCTCCCAACAGCGTCGTGGGACGTTGGACGGAGAACCCGGTTAAATTGTTTAGGGTCTGGGTTGGACTAGATCTCCTGACAGAAAAACTGGAGCGAGGTCACGGGCAAGGCGACGACCATAACCCAGACTTGGTCTGGAAAGTCGCTATCCTTGTTAAGGAGGGCCGAGGTTGCACTTGTGTTTATAGCATCTGTGATAACCTACCGCCTAACCGTTGTGCCTTGCCCCGGGTTGTGGTTGACCAAGCTGGAACGGATCCTTTTCCGCTTTTTGTGGATGGGAAACCACCACTTGTGAGGCGCTCCATCTGCTGCCAGAAACCGTTAAAAGGTAGGCTAGGGATGCCTTGGCTGATTATGCGCATGTATGCGCTGAGGCTGAGACACCTCTTGCTCTACCTGGATGGTGAACGGGTGTGGTCACCGCATGTCAAGTTCTTCCTGTCACAACTAACGTCCCTGCGGGACGTAAGCGCATGGATCATGTGGAGACCGAAAATGGGCGAATGGCAGAGGGAGTGCAGACGTGAACTCGCTCTGTTCTCTCGAGTGAACAATACCGGCAGCGGAGCTACCACTGCGGTTTTTATAGCGCGTTGGTAGGGCACATGTCCGATGACGTGCTGGGGAAGACTCTGGGCTTCGACGAGAAACAGCTTGTCAACCTGTTCGGAGGAACATTCGGGCCGGGGTATCTGGACAACTTCCAGAAATCCCTTACCTGGCTGTGCTACCGATCGGCCTTGCCAGTTCGAGAGAGGTTGTCAAGGCATGGTGCCGATATTCCACCCACATGCTCGAGGTGCAGGTGTGTCAGTGAGACTCTCTAGCACGCTTTCGTACATTGTGAGGAACTAAGGGGACTGATAACCTATGTCGAACAACTGGTGTCAAATACGGAAAGAGTACGGTTATCGACTGAGTCTATCATCAAAATTGTGCCGCCTGCCTCCTTTAACAAGGAAAGGGAGGCGTCATTTTTCTGCGTAGTGGCCGTATTGAAAGAGACAGTATGGGTGACGCGTGGAAGAGGAATTGAGACAGGCAACTTTATCTCTGGACACATTGGTTGTTTTTTTTAACTATCACCTGTCCAGAAAGATCAGACTGGAGAAGAGATGTCTGCCTCCAAGAGTGTTTGAAAAAAAGATGTCGTAAGGAAGTTGATGACCACTATAAAATTAGTTCAATAAAAAAAATACTTTTGAATATCAACATACCACCGCTATCTGCCTTTCTCTCTCTCTCTCACACTCTCTCAATATAACTGCCTCCCTATTTCTCTCTCTAACTTTCCCTTTAGCTAACTTTTTAACCACGTAATAAGTATTCCTTCCCCATCCCACCGCGATAACACTTCTCTCTCCATCTTTTTCTCTCGTTCTTCGCCTCTACCTTCAGCTGACTACGTGACGATAAGTATATTGATATTAATCACCTTTCTCTACTTCTTCCTCTCTTCTTTCTTCAAGCCTACATTTCTCTCTCACTCTTACTCCACCTCTCTAACTAACGTACAGCGGGCAAACGAACAAACAGATTATTTTATAGATTGGCCAGCTCAACTCGAGCGACAGTAAAACTCCTCGCGACACACTCATCGCTTTGACAGCGATTCCATGATATTTTCCATTGTCTTGTGATCTCACAATACTCCCGTGTGTGCTACAATCCATGTTAATTACCTATGTGGTGTGGCTATAATTCCCCAAAACCAATTAGATGAATTGGTTCTAGATGTGACAATTCTATCAGAATAGCGAACATTATTTATGATTAACTAGGTATCATAAAGTACCAAGTTGAACTTACTTTTAACATATCTTACAAACTCTTTCACTCTTCCCATACAACTCTCGATTACTTCTCTTGGATCTTTATGGTTTGACGGCCAACATTTTTTTATGTAGTGTTTTTGGTACCGAAACAGAAATACGACAACTTTAACATGAAATAACTTGCGATGTACAATTTTTTGTTAAGAAGGCTAAGAGAAAAAGTTGTTTTGTATGACACATTCTACCAGTGTCCCAAGTTTGAAAGTGTTTCGTTAAGAAAACAAGTGTTGGCCGTCAAACCATAAGGATCCCTTCTCTTTCTTCCTTATTCTAGTCATATGATTTATACGACATTTCGGGTATTATATCTCTTTGAATAGGGACATCTATAATATCAGATTTAACTTCTCACGGCAAATTAACACTTTGAACTCTTCTTGGAATTGTCTTGTCGATTACCTTTTGCTGATGCAGGCCACGACCAGTTTTTACAGACTTTGCTGTTTTTTATTTATTTTTTTTACCTCATAATCGAAAATAGACGTTTACCTGGAGCTGTGTACAATTTCTGCCAATATAGAAAATATTTGAAAATACCAAATGTAAGGAATCTAGATTTTAATATATTCTCTGGAGCAATATTAACTATGAATGAAAAAGGAAATGAGGACTGGGAAATTACGTCTCTTGTTACAGCATAAAAAACCTTGACTGCTTCCGGTGACTTTCAAAATCTGGAGTTATTCATAACCAGTGTCAATGGCCACGATAGTTTCAGATGAAAGTGTGATCGTTGTTAATTGACACGAGTGTCTCGAAATTCGATGACCTTTGCTTCAATCTTGATTGAAATCGACCAGCATCATTTTGGGTTTGTTGCATTGGGTGCTGTGTTGGTGTTTGTTGGTTGGTGTCGTCCCAAAATAAATCAAACGAGCTAACATAAATTTATTATTTAGGTAGCTACAATATATATATATATATACTGTGTGTGAGAAGACCCGGCAAGCCAAGTGAGACCTAAATCCAAGGCTTCTGCCAGGGGTGTAGCTAGTCCACTTATGCGTACCTTTCCTTCATTGGACACTAAACTCCGCTTGCGAAGACCTGTTGAGGCAAGTGAAATCGAAATCGAACTAAATTCGATGACTGGCACCCATGCCAACGTCGTCTCCTTCATTGGACACAAAACTCAGCTTGCGAAGACTTATTGGGGCAAGCGAAATCATGATGGCACCTGTGCCCAGCGTCGCCTTTCTGGCACTTGTGCCGC
>NC_068989.1:39559124-39562036 GCF_001194135.2 Octopus bimaculoides | reverse complement strand
GCTTTAATACCACAAAAAGCGCGCGAAATCTTTAGAAACTCGTGGAAAGTTCTGTTGTATGGTGTAATATTTTTGCAAGCTGGTTTGTTGGTTATCAGGACACGTAGCGTGACGTTAGTGGTTAGGGTCTTTCACTCACGATCTCGCGATCGTGGTTTTGATTCCCAGACCGGCTGTATGTTCTATTTTTGAGCAAAAAGGTTCATTTCAGACTGTTGCACTCCACTCAGCTGCAAGTGGGTAACCTTACGATGGAATGGCGTTTCCATTCTGGGGGAACGTTGGCCTGCCCGCCTAGCCAGAGGAGTGACATTATTCGAAAGCTAAAATAATCTCATACAAACTAATATCACATATTGGCGTAGTTTTTAGACCTGATACATGTTTGCATCGAACATTTTGTTAATCTGTTCCTTCACTAAACAGGTACATCAAATCAGTGACACAACTGACTTGGTGGAAAAAATCTTGTATGTTATATAATAACATTATATAGGCTCAGGCGTGGTTTTGTGGTAAAAAGCTTGCTTCCCCAGCATGTGATCTCGGTTTCTTTCCCACTACACGACACCTTGGGTAAGTGTCTTCGACTATATTCCCGATTAGGCATATGCAGAAGATACTGGAAGTATTCTCATAATTGTTGATTAGTTTTCTTCCTTGATATTCAAAATAATCGTTGATTCGTCTCCATACAGATCCATTTTCTGCTGCCAGTCTGTTCTTATCAGAACAATAGATTCCTCATAAAATCTCCTTTGCTCTGTTACAGACTGATAGCAATCTATGTGGTACACCAATAACAACTGCTTTTATTTGGACCTCAACACTATTTGTAGGGATGCAGATGCTCTGAGATTCTTGTAAAGAAGACGTTATAAGAAAAACAGCTTGGTCCCATCACGGAATATCTCTAGACGATGTCACGGAACAAAGGGTTTATAACGGTTGGATTCGACCTCACATTTGGCTACATGGAAACCACGAGTTGATCATGTGTGCAAACATATTTTCTGCCCAATCATCCGATTTTGTTCACGTGATAGTCTGGTGGCATGACTAGGACTTTCTGTGAACAGAGCCTACAAATACAGCCCATTTAAGCGCGTAAAGGGCAAAGTGAATTCGGTCCTTGGTGGAGTCCGTTCTCGACGCAAAGCTGTTATCACAGCTACATATTCAACTCGGAGCGATAGATGAAGAAACATACCGCGGCAACATGGTGAAAAGAATATGCTATGATTAGCCTAAATGTTAAATTTCTGATGAAAATATCCTGCACCTGTACTACACATCGTTTCATATAAATTTTAGTCTTTTTATATTGCACGAGTACCTTATACAGTGCTGGATTAACCTATAAGCATGTGCTTAGGGCATCAAGGAAAGGGCACTATCTCTTCAACCTCATCTATGGCCGGGAGTTTGGCACCCATATTGCCGCAGAGCTGGATTTACCATTTGAAATGAAAATGAATTAAATTGATAGCCATCTCCAAATTTTAATACAAATTTCTGTTTATAAATAAATGAATAAATAAATAATACGGTGTGGTCACAGATTGGAAGTTAAACAAGTTTTGAACACGTAGAGTACGCGTTTGAATCAGTGCAAGTGTCAGCTTGTTCAGAGTGGTCTTCATTTCCTGATGCGTCACGCATGTCAATATACAGCACACTCAACTCTGTTTGTCTATAATATTTAATGTTTAATCTTTTAAAATGATATGAATAGTTAGCTTCATATATCATTTATGCCCACCAATTCATATTAGAATGATTATCATTCAATTTCTCTGATTTGAGGCATAAAAAGTATAGAAATAATCATGAAACAACATCAGTGTTTAAAAAAACCCTTAAATAAATTAAAATTATGGTTTGGGTAAAAATATTAATCTTATTTGCTATAAAAATTTTCATTTTGTAAACGAAAAAACACCCTTTTTCTAGTATTTCATTTTGCGAAATTTGTTGAATTTCCAAAACTATATCAATTTTTTTTCTAACATTCTTGATACATATTGTAATTTATGGTTTTAAACTTTTAATTTGTAAAAGGTTGATAGTAACAATAGATACATTAGTCTCTCTCTATCACCTTTTAAGAAAATTATTTATTAGGAAACAGTAGAACAATTAACAACATAATAAAAATAATTTTATTTTAGTGATGCTTGGCTTTACAAATCCTGGGTTATTCAGCCTGGTAGCCACTGGTTAACTTGTAATCGGCATCTGGATATTAATTAGCAAACAAGAAACAAAAGACTTTGGAATTAGAGCGCAAGACTGCAAAGTTGACTAATTTCTTTACAAACGATCCATAACATCAACATGATGATGATGCACAGATTCCGGGTCAAAGTCAATCTCCATCTTCAGAAGTCAACAAAAATATGGCAAATACCTCTGATCACCCCAGAATCAAATTATGAGGACATTCGAATCACTGAGGTATCACAAGCATCTTCTTCTATCCCAACTCTCATAACCGAGTGATCTTATTTTGCCCGTAAAATCTCATGATACTGATACTTCTACTGCAAATGGAATGATTCATTCCGTAAAGCATGAAGAAAATCGCAATTTGGCAGAAGGTACAGGGTTGTGGTTTGATTTTTCTGCTGATATCGCTAACTGGATCATTTGTGGACCCAGTAACTGTCAACACCACAATTGGCCATTTGATAAGTCTTATCATCACTTTACTAGAGGGAAACCAGTAAATGTATTGCCATCTCCTCCTTGGACGGGAGGCACATTATTCTGGTTGACACAACTAGAGCCAAGCTTTAAGGCAAATCGAATAACAAATGAAGAGCAAAAATATCATATAATGCTGAGTAATTTGCCTCCAGCTCTAAGCTATGAAATTAGAGATTTATTCGTAAATCCTGTCGAGCCAGTTT
>NC_068989.1:39556487-39557694 GCF_001194135.2 Octopus bimaculoides | reverse complement strand
TGGCAACCACTATCTTTCTTTTCAAAAAAAATTGAAGGCACCAGAAACGAAATACAGCGTATTCGGCAGAGAATTGTTGGCAGCTTATTTGTCAATTAAATACTTCAGACATCTTCTTGAAGGTAGGTCATTTACATTATTTCTGACCATAAACCATTAACATATGCATTCAAAAGTTCTTCGGAGAAATATTCTCCTAGAGAAATTAGACACCTTGATTTTATTTCACAGTTTACTGTGGATATACGGTATATCAAGAGTGTTGAAAATTCTGCAGCAGATGCACTTTTTAGAATGAACGTAGATGCATTAAATTGATTAAACAATATAAATTTGGAAGAAATGTCTAAGGATCAAATTGAAGATAAAGAATTTTCTTTATATAAAAATTCTAGTTCCACTTCTTTGGAATTTAAACTATTGTCGATCCATTCATGTAAATCACATATTTGGTGTGATGTTTCTACAGGTTTTTCGAGACCATTTGTGCCTGAAAAGCATAGAAAAGCTGTTTTTCTACCTTACATAATTTATCTCATCCAGGTATTGGAGCTTCAATGAAATTAATATCAAGTCGATTTGTTTGGCCTGGTATGAATAAGGATATTAGTTCCTGGGTCAAGTCATGTATGCAGTGTCAAAAATCCAAAGTACATCGTCATATCAAAGCACCATTAGGTACATTTGCAAATCCAGATGCGAGATTCCAACAAATCCACATTGATATAGTTGGACCATTAACTCCATGTGAAGATAACATGTATAGATCGTTTCTCGAGATGGCCAGAAGCTTATCCCATCAAAGATATTTCTGCAAAAACTATAGTAAAAACCTTGTTTAGTAACTGGGTATCGAGATTCGGTGTCCCGGATAAAATAACAACCGAACGTGGTAGACAATTTGAATCTACCCTTTTCGCAGAATTCAATAAATTGTTGGGAATTAAAAGAATTCATACGACTTCGTATCATCCACAGTCTAACGGCATGATAGAGAGATTTCATAGACAACTAAAATCTTCATTAAGAACTTATTCTGATTCTAGCAGTTGGTTAGAAGCTTTACCAGTGGTATTGTTAGGAATCAGAAGTGCTGTTAAAGAAAATATACAATATTCTCCTACTGAACTCTTATATGGAACAACATTAACTCTACCTGGTCAAATGTTTGAAGAAAACAATTCTTTTAATGGAGATGTTAGTGATT
>NC_068989.1:39552042-39555556 GCF_001194135.2 Octopus bimaculoides | reverse complement strand
TATAGGCTAATATATATGCCATGTTCAATACTCAAATTCGACAATATTGAATTGTCGTGAAACCTTATTAGTTAGAATGAGAAACTAGTTAATAATAAATTTAAGTCGTAAATTCTCTACGATGAAATGCTTTGTTTCTAAATTTCTATAAATGTAAAAATATGTATATAATAAATTAATGTAGAAACTTAATTCCTTTTACTTCTCGTTTCTTTCAACTTGTTGAATTTATTTCTGTATATTAATATAACTATTTTTTTTATGTGTAACGGTCAAGAAAATATAATCTAAATCTTCAACATACATGCACGTAATGAACGCACATTCAGCGTCTTGTCATGTATACATTATAACATTTACGCAGCCTAAAATAAACTAAGAGTTATGCTTAGTGATAAATACTTATAATTTAGTTATAAGTAACGAGATTATCATTATAGTTTTTAATTAAATAAACAATAATATTTGTTATAATTACGAATGAAAGCATTGTAAATAAAGATATAGTATATCTCACACTTCAACGACCTGTTGTGATAACAAACAAACCAACATAAAAAACTGGTGTCCGACCTGTTATACACATAAAAGATGCATTAGAATATATAGCTGAAGATCAGTCACAAAAGGTAGAGGCTAGAAGAGAGGTAAATAATATTGCAGACAAGACGCAAGAGCTAGAATTCGTTATCATGTTGAATTTTTGGAATGAGATTTTGCAGAATTTTTACAGAGTAAGTAAAGTTCTACAAAATGAGGATGTGAACTTAAAAACATGTGCGGATCTGTATGTATCATTATTAGCTGAACAACTGTGCACCTCACGAGATGGATTTGAAAAATATGAAATAGATGCCAAGGAAATGTTACCAGATACTGCTTACAAGGCAACTGCAACTTGCAAGCGTATCAGAATGGAAAAGAATCACCATGAGTATATCTGAATGTTAGAGAAAAGAGGAGATTTCCAAATAAAAATAGTAGAAAAGTTTTCTTTTCTTTTCCATGTAATGCCACTTCAGCATCCACTAACGCTGAGAACTATTCTCAATATTGTTAACACCTAGTTGATACTATAGGAAAGTTGGTTATACATCATTAGATGTATACCTGACTTTCCTATATAAAATTAAAGAAATATAACTGGAACGCTGAACTCCAGACTATCAACTTAAACAACATTTATTCAGGTGGTAAATATCTACATCTTTAGCTCTTGTTGTTACAGCTTCTATGTGTGTGAGCATAGTTGTTGGGACGTTGTTATGTAGATGTAAGCGAGCTGTCGAGTGTAAGTCCGAAAGATAGAAAGTGACAGCTATACACGTAAAGAGACTGTCTCCAGGTTGGAATGTCGGAGACACTTCTTGACACGTCCATGCTCTATTGCTGGCCAGCAAGAAAGAGAATGAATTGAGCGGGAACGCTTGGTTGTTTAAATTTGCGCATGCGTGAGACTACGCATGCGCACGGCGTTACTACAATACTTACCCCGAGGACTTCAATAGTAATTTCTCAGCAGAGCTTGAGCAGTTTCATTTATATGTGCCCCAGAAGTTCAGTGCAACAGAAAATAGAAAAACTAGATTCAGTCTTGCTGAACTTCTTAAAATTATATTAGAAAACAATATTTAGTGTGCCTTTCTAAATGTAGATATTGCCTTTCGTATATTTCTAACACTAATGATTACAAATTGTTCAGTTCAGTATTCATTTTCATGACGGAAATATATCAAGGACCCTCTCAGGACAACTATGCAGCAAGGCAGGCTAGATGCCTTATCTCTATTAATAATTAATTTCTTTATTGCCCACAGGAGGCTAAACATAGAGGGGGCAAACAAGGACAGACAAAGGGATTAAGCCGATTACATTGACCCCAGTGCGTAACTGGTATTTATTTAATCGACCCCGAAAGGATGAAAAGAATAGAAGCAGATGTGTTGAAGATTATGAAGATCTGACCAAAGATCAGAAAAATAAGAAAAAAATTATTTAACCATTAGATATAAATATTATCATCCATTTACATATAGATAATTTTATATAATTTTGAATTTCCGATAAAATAAATGTGTTATTTTCAGGTTTATTATTGTTTATTTTTCCATAACAATTGTATGGGGGGCACCAAATTTTTAAGTGCTTAGGGACTCTAAGGATCTTAATCCGGCCATGACCTTATGTACTAATGTAGTAATAAACGATGTATATAGACTTACAACAAGCATTTCTTCATGCTCACGCTACGATAATTCGCGGTACGAGAGTGTTCGAAGAACCTGTAGAGAAATATTGAAATTTCAAAACGGGATCATAGTAAAAAGGATGAAGTGCTTGGTGCATCCTTATTCTGAATATTATTATGCTTGCCGCGAGCTCGTATATTTGCGGTCACCATAGTAGCGCTTGTGGGTTTCTGTGTATTTGTTGAAGATCATCATCGCACATCGACCACATTACTTGTTTTTTAAAGCCTGGTACTTATTCTGTCGGTTACTTAGCCGAACTGCTACATTATGGAGACGGAAACAAATCAGCACCCGTTGTCAAGCGGTGTGGTAGGTACGCGCGCGCGCGCGACTCTAGCGTCTTTCAGTTTCCTTCTGTTAAATCCACTTGCCAGACTTTCGTCGGCTCGAGGCTATATTTGGAAACACTTACGCAAGATGCCGTGCATTGGGACAGACTCTAAAACATATTTCTTATCTTACAGCCACATTTATTTATTTATTTATTTATTTTATATCCCGAAAGGATGTAAGACAAAATTGGCCTCGGCGAGCGCAAACTCGGAATAGACACCCCGAAGCATTAGATCTAACTCTATTAACTCTGATTCCAATTTGTCGCCTTGTTGTAAAGTAGATATGTGATTATGACAGAGATTTTAGATTCCATATCCGTAAGATCATGTTCGATCTAAGATAACACAACATAAACAGCATATTAATTTAAAAACGCCTTTGTTTCGAAGCTATTTTAGGCCATCACCAAAATACATTTGTGAAAAAAATTTACAAAATAGTTTGAGTTGCCTCCCTGGAAGTTTTAAATTTATATTTAAGAGTATTTTCCCCTGCACTATAAACTATCTTGTGTTAACATCACGATTCAAGGGTGAGATGTTGGCTTTAGAACTAATCGGCGGTAAACATTAGAAAACACAATCAGAAACAAAATGCAATTAATTCGAACGATAATTCAGTTTTCGAAATAAAAGCGATAATGTTGCTAAAATGTATTTTAATGCTTTTCAAGTATAAATTATGTAATTAAATATAAAATAAACTTACGGAGAATAATATTGTTTAATAGGCACAGGAGTGGCTATGTGGTAAGTAGCTTGCTTACCAGCCACATGGTTCTGGGTTCATTCTAACTGCGTGGCACCTTGGAAGTGTCTTCTACTATAGCCTCGGGCCGACCAAAGCTTTGTGAGTGGATTTGGTAGACGGAAACAGAAAGAAGCTCGTCGTATATACATATACATATATATGTGTGTGTCTGTCTC
>NC_068989.1:39548567-39549341 GCF_001194135.2 Octopus bimaculoides | reverse complement strand
AAACACCGGTATTATTCCAGAAGAAATAAAATGATGTAAAACAATGCAAATTTCTCATCAGGGAAAGAAAGAAACCAAACACATCAATAAAACATTTTAACAGAATGTGATGACTGTGTATATGATGAACGGAATGGTAGCAAATTTTAAAAAAAGAACTGTTAGTAGACATAATGTCAAAGGTAGTTTATAGAAAGAAATTAGCAGAAAACTAATAATGGAGAGATATAGAGTGATAGGTGAATAGGAATAAAGCTTAAAGGCTTGAAAGTAGATATATTTAGTGGAAGTGAAATGTAAGAAGTCAGTTAAAGGTCGACTAATATAGAATGGTAGCAATCACTTATAGGAACTAAAGGTATATTTTTGTCAATATTTGCAACGATAAATGCATTCTATAAACGTGTTTACAAGAGGATTCTCTGAGAATCGGATGAAATACATTTCATCGTTACAAAGCGGACAAAAAAGATTAACCTTTATCATATGGAAATGATATAGATAGAATATTTCATTCCAAATCAAATTGTTTATTATGATCCTTTATATATATATATATATATATACACACACACACACATAAGGATAAGCATATTAAAAGAGGTCTGAGAAAACTCATTTAAATAAAAGGGTTGGGAACAACTGTGAAAAGCTTGAGAACTACTGGTCAAATAAATCGACGCTAGAGATTTTTTGTCCTTATCTGATACTTATCAGTCTCTTTTTGCCAAACCGCTAAGTTATTGGAAGGTAAACATATCAGCATCGATGGTC
>NC_068989.1:39546021-39546788 GCF_001194135.2 Octopus bimaculoides | reverse complement strand
AAGTGGGCTGGCTACACCCCTGGCAGAGGCCTTGGATTTAGGTCTCACTTGGCTTGCCGGATCTTCTCACGCACAGCATATTTCCAAAGGTCTCGGTCAGAAGTCATCACCTCGGTGAGGCCCAATTCTTGAAGGTCTTGCCTCACCACCTCAGCCCAGGTCTTCCTGGGTCTACCTCTTCCACGGGTTCCCGCAACTGTTAGTGTGTGGCACTTTTTCACGCAGCTATCCTCGTCCATTCTTGCCACATGTCCATATATATATATATATATATATATATATATATTTATAGCTGCACAAAGCAACACAGAATAATATATATTTGTATTTATTATGTTTGAGTACACTCAGACATGGGAAAACCTTTCACCACAGAAATATTCAGAGGAGAGAATTCTCTTTCAAAGCATTATCATCCTTTAACATTGGTTTTCCATGCTGGCATGGGTTGGACAGGCCCCGTTATCTGTTCTGACATGGTTTCTATGGCTGGATGCCCTTCCTAATGCCAACCACTTAGGCAGAAAATTTTGGTAGATTTGCATGACAGACATGGTGGAAGGTTTTGCTGATATCAAGATCAAATATACATTCACTGTATGTATGTGTGTGTGTGTGGGCGTGTGTGTGAGTGCGTGTGTGTGATTAAGGAGGTGAGCTGGCAGAATCATTAGCACACCGGGCATTTTTGTCCATCTTTATAGTTTGAGTTTACATTGTGCCAAGGTTGACCTTGCCTTTCACCCTTTTCAGTGGATGAATGAAGT
>NC_068989.1:39526955-39545898 GCF_001194135.2 Octopus bimaculoides | reverse complement strand
TATATATATATATATATATATATATATATATATATATTTACACTTTGTTTCTGTACCTGGTTTGCAAGATTCCTTATATGAATTCATGCGTTGAAACAAATTTTGCTGTGTCTGAGGAGAATCATTAAGCCAATATTATTAACACAATACACTGGTTGAATTTCACTCCTTTATCATTAATCAATTGGTCAAATATCCAACTAACTAACTGATTGTTTAATTGGTTGAACAGTAAGTCATTTGTTTTTGTTTGTTAAAGCTCATTTGTTATTACTTGCAACCTTTTCAATGACCTCCTTCTTAGTCCATTATGGAGGCCATGTCTGTCTGCGTGACACTTTGTTGCATATGTATGTATGTATGTATGTATTCTTCTGCATATTCAAATATCTGTGTGCATGCTTGTACGTTTCTGTAAGCATGTATGTGTGTACCTCTGCTACCTTGCGTGTGCATGTTTGTGTATAGAAACATGCACCAATTGTGTAAACATGTGTGCATCGATATGTCTGTGTGTATGCACGTGTAGTGTGGGTGTGTGTATGGCCATGTTTTTCTGTCTCCTTGTGTGTGTGTATGTGTGGTTTTGTATGTGTGTATGTGCATGTTTGTCCGTATACCTATTCATCTACCTACATGCATATCTATCTACCCACTTACTTACCTACTTATCTACTTACCTATTTGCTTCCCTATCTTCTCACTTATTTACCTACCCACATAATTAATGAAGTAACTAACAATCTAAATAATTAACCTAACCACCTAGAACCTATCTATTTACCTATCTACTTGACTGTCTACTTACACATATGCCAATGTATATATGCTGTAGCATTGGGGTATCCTTAACTATGTATGTGTGTATATATATATATATATATATATATATATATATATCTGTGGCATTGGAGTATCCCTACCTGCTACATGTATTTCCTATTTAGCATAGGTAATGTTTCATTTATAAGGATGTATGCTTGTATTTATCTAAATGATAAGTCTTCTGTTGTGTAATTACTTCAAAGGCAACCTGGGGACCTTTCTGAGTTCTAGGAAAGAAGTATTTGGTCAACGCCATCACCTAAAACATTTCCTACTACAAACTTGAAACTCCCCATTTGTTGAATAGGCACACTGCACTCCATCAAATATCACCATGGCTGGAGCTGATTTAAGGGGGATAATTCCATCCCACTTGTAGCCTGGACAAATATTTTTTTGACTAGAAAACTGACTGACCATGATGTATTTGTTCTTCCAGTAGTAGATACCGTTATGCACCTTTGGCCATTTGAGTTTGGCAAGTTGCATATACTACTAAGTGCATTATAGGTGTGAAACCATTGGTCACTATATGACCAGCCATAACATTTAATATCTTAAAACATATATATATATATATATATATATATATATGTATTTACACAACTGTATGTACACATATGTATGCATGTCCCCATGTGTATATTTTTCTATGCATATCTGAGTGTATGTATGTGCCTGTGTATGCATGTGTATGAATATAAGTGTATGTAAATGCTCATATATCCTTTATTTATTTGAAAATTTTGAATAAACTAATTTATATGATGTAAGTCATCTCTCTATATTGGAAAAATAGTTTTTCCAGAAAGTTCTATGTAAATATTATTAGAAGGTTGCATGTTAAAGTACTTTTCAAAATCTGTTCATTAAACAAAGAGAAAGAGTGAATGAAAAAAAAATTAACATATAACAAAATAAAGCAGGTTAAATATGCATAAAAATATGCACACACACACAGAGTTACATACAGAAAATATTTCAAAATATAGTTACAGAATATACATACACACATAATTTCATACACATATGTATTTACAAACAAATGCACACAATGCATATATTGTACACATACATATATACATGATGATTGCTTCATCCTATCAACACACATATATACATAAACAAACATTTTGAAGTGCTTCTAGTGAAAGACCAGCATTGTGCATTGTCCCAGTTTGCATAGCTGTGAACCAGAGTTATCAGATCATCTGGGAATGTTATCTAAAGTAGAACTACATTCTGCATTGTCTAAGTTCACCTTGTTGCCAGTAAAAGTTATTAGATTATCATGGAATGTCACTTGTGGTAGACCAACATTCTACATTGTCACAGTTCACCTCACTGCCAGTAATAGAAATCAGATCATTTGGGAATATTACCTGAGATAGACTCAATGCCCTAGCCGTCAGTAATGAGTACCAGCTCTGGGAATGTTACCTGTGATAGAGACCAACACTCAGTATTGTCGCTGTTCATCTAATCAGCAGTTAGTAACAAGCAAACTAGGAATATTATGTGATCAACTGACATCATATCCAGAGAGAGAGATTTATCTCTTTAGCTATTTTACTCCATAAAACTGGTGCTAAGCACCATTTCTTAACAGTTCTTAGAAGTTTAATATACATTTATGCGTCACATATGAAATGATGTATTCACAATGATATCAGCTCATTTTGCTTCTCAAAAACGATTTTCCTGCCAATATTCCCAGAAATCTCTTGAATTGTATTGTAACAATGTTTTTGATTCCTCTGCAAATTATCTTTTCTACCTGTAGGAATTCATTATAATAACAAGGGATTACTTATCTATGGCTTCTTCAATTCATTCTCGGCAGCAACAGCAGCAGCTCCCTTTCAAACTGCTGTCAATGTTGATATATATCTTTGAAATAATGAGTAATCTTTCAGAAGATTATATAACACGCACACACATATATAAACACACACATGCACATACATATATATATAAACACACACAAGTACACATTCACACACTCCTAATTATATGTGTGTGTGTGTGTATACCTATACATACATATGTATACACGCACACAAAGTAATTGTGCATGCAGACACACACTCACAGGCATTTAACTGGTCCGTCATTTGTACACACCACCATCTATCTCCATCCTTACTAATTCACATACACACAATTCACAGTTGTATAAGAATATGGGACAAAATATCTAGTCACAATTGCTGCAGCTTTCTTTGGTGAAATGCCACTGAGATCAACTTTATCTTTCATCCTTTCAGGTTTGATTAAAATACTGGGGTAGTGAGAAGTCTTATGATATTTATTCCACTTGCTTTCACTCAGAGTTCTTGGGTAGTGAAGTTAATCTGTCACCACATTTAACATAACCATCAAATGGTCCTTCAGAAAAATCTACTCTATGATGGGGTGCTGTAAAATTTCTGGCTTAAGGGTATCATGAAAGACCTGGTTGGAAGCTCACCCTTCTGAGTTCTTTTACAGAGCTTAGAAAAACTGAGAGACTATTGCAATAAGTGTGTGAACTTGAGAGGGGGAATATGTTGAATAAAATTAAAACTGATCCTCCTGTATTTTCTTTTATCCAAAGCCAGGAATTTTTCAGCACCTCTTCATATAGGAAGCATTCAGACCAGGCCTCTGATTTAAGAAAAGCTCCTGCCCTTCCATTCACCAATCTCAGAGGACTTGAAATCCATAAAAGGGTGCGTGCATGGCCCTTCTCTTTCTGACTAGCCCCCCCCCCAAAAAAAACAATTCCACATGGATTCATATATACATGTTTTCAAACATATACCCTATATACATAAATGTAGATGCAGGCATGAGTGTGAGGTAAGAAGCTTACTTCTCAACCCAATGGTTCTGGGTTCAGTCCCACTATGTGACATCATGGGCAAGTGTTATCTACTATATTCTCTGGTCAACCAAAGCCTTGTGAGTGGATTTGTTAGATAGAAACTGAAAGAAGCCTGTTGTATATGTATATGTGTGCATATTTTTGTGTTTGTCCCCCTCCACTGCTTAAATACTGGTGTTGGTTTGTTTATGTCCCTGTAACTTAGTGATTTGGTAAAAGAGGCTGATAGAATAAGTAAGTACTGGACTTGAAAAAAAAAGTACTGAATTGATTTGTTTGATTGAACCCTACAAGACTCAGCATGAGTCTAATGACTGAAACTAGTAAAAAATAAAAGATGTGTGTGTTAGTGTGTATACAAATACTCTTTCATTCACACGTGCATGCATCTCTCAGATATGTATACATGCATACATATGCACATAAAAATATGCATGCACATATAAATATATAAGTATGAGCCAACAAGTGGTAACCAGACATCTTAAAAAGTACATTATTTACATTCAACGGATATTTGTCCTCATCCTGTTTGTTGTTAACACAACGTTTCAGCTGATATACCCTCCAGCCTTCTTCAGGTGTCTTGGGGAAATTTCAAACCTGGGTTCTCATTCCTAAGGTATTTTTCAATGTTATTATTATTATTGTTAATGTTCAGGTCACTGCTTGGAATCGAACTCAGAATCTTGGGGTTAGTAGCCCGCGCTCTTAACCACTACACCATATGCCCACGGGCATATGGCATAGTAGTTAAGAGCACGGGCTGCTAACCCCAAGATTCTGAGTTCGATTCCAAGCAGTGACCTGAACATTAACAATAATAGTAATAATAATAACATTGAAAAATACCTTAGGAATGAGAACCCAGGTTTGAAATTTCCCCAAGACACCTGAAGAAGTGTGGAGGGTATATCAGCTGAAACGTTGTGTTAACAACAAACAAGATGAGGACAAATATCCGTCAAATGTAAATAATGTGCACAATTCCTCATCTCTTAAATATAGAACTGTATCTTAAAAAGTAGCGGATGATTCTCCCTCAAGTTCTGTACTTCTACTGCCCTTTGATACAATACCTGAGTGGTTTAATTGAATGTCTCTCACCCTTCTGTCTTTACATTCACACAGTGCTGGATATCTTCCATGCCATGCTACCCTAAGGAAAAAAGCATGGCCTAGACACCACAGGCTTCCCTTTCTAGCTCAGGCCAACATTGCTGGACTGAAGGGATGTTAAAAGGCCTTGACAGTATAACAGTTTTCTTGTTCTGTGGTGGTAGACCCCTCATCTAGGATGCCACATGCTGTGATACCTTCTCCAGTGGCAACTTGTTATGGTCATCAACCAGCCCAAGCTCCGTTGCCCATCAGGCTGAGAAAAGCAAACTGTCAAGGTATCTGTCACTGACAGGTTTATGATTGAGCCTGTGGCAGTGGAGACCTCACTATCAGGGTAAAGATGATTGACCGCAAGTGTGAGCCCCATGGGTCAGAGCAGTTGTTCCAGCGCATCTCCCTCAACATTCTCTGGGTCAATGCTTTTTCTATTTTGTCTGCTTGGGCCAGACATTGTATGTTTCTCACCTCAAATACTTAGATCCATGCCTTAAGCATAGTTACTTTGTTCTGGTGTTACTAAAGCCATGTAATTGGTTTAACTATTTCCCTTTGTCCCAAGGTAATTAAATATGCCAATACACAGATATTCAACTTCTGTTAACCACTTCTGTCTTGATTATAGGATGTATGTTATCTAGTGTATGCATGTCTGCATATACATACATACGGGTACGGGTCCCTGACAATACTTGGATATTGTGTCATAGTAACTTAAAACAAAAGAATATGACTTGATGGAGAATAGCTTGCTGTTTTTAACATGTCTATCTACCATGCAGTGATCTCACTTGTTGACTTATGTACTTACATAATGTCAGTAGGGTGTGATTTGAAAGAGATTTGGCTGTTTCTAGTAGGAGTAAGTGCCACACAGATCTACTTCATTGACTCACATGTAACACTAAATGCAAAACACTGACTCACACATACATGGACTCACTCGCACACTGACTCTCTCGCACACTGACTCAATCTCGCACAGACTTTCTTTCACACTCTCACTCACTCATTCTCTCTCTCTCTCTCTCTCTCTCTCTTACTCTCACTGTCATACTCACATATTTTTTTGGCACTCACATTCTCCCGCATATGCACACATATATGCTCACACACTCACACACATAAGTAGGATGTAATTTAAAGATGTAGCTACTATATCCACTGTCTAGTTTTTACGTAGTTGTTATCTAATAGAATCGTATACACATGTAAAACGGTATTGTGTGTGGTGCAAGGGAGATGTGGCTACCATTTCTCTCAGGTCTAGTTTAGCCATTTCATCCTTGATCAAATATATTTATGATGAAAAACGTTCTCTGACGGTCCTCTTTCCCAGTTATAAATTGGCACTCTATTGATCACTATGGCAATGGTTCCAGTTGATCCAATTAATGGAACAACCCACTTGTGAAATTCACGTGCAAGTGGTTGAGTACTCCACAGACATGTGTACCCTTAATGTAGTTCTCAGGGAGATTCAGCAGGACACAAAATGTGACAAAGCCTTTGAATTACATGTACAACTCATTTTCACCAGCCGAGTGGACTGGAGCAATGTGAAATAAAGTATCTTGCTCAAATACACAATACATTGCCAAGAATCAAAGTCATGACCTTATAATCATAAGCAGAACACCCTAACCACCAAGCCATGTGCTTTTACTTTCCCGGTTGTTGTTGTTGTTGGCACTGTCGCTTACAACGTCAAGGGTTCCAGTTGATCCGATCAATGGAACAGCCTGCTCGTGAAATTAACATGTAAGTGGCTGATCACTCCCCAGACACGTGTTCCCTTAACGTAGTTCTCGGGGATATTCAGCGTGACACAGTGTGACAAGGCTGGCCCTTTGAATTACAGGCACAACAGAAACAGGAAGTAAGAGTGAGAGAAAGTTGTGGGGAAAGAGTACAGCAGTGTTCGCCACCATCCCCTGCCCTGTGGAGCTTTAGGTGTTTTTGCTCAATAAACACTCACAATGCCCAGTCTGAGAATCGAAACCGTGATACTATGACCGCAAGTCCGCTGCCCTAACCACTGGGCCATTGCGCCTCCACTACTTTCCCGGTTACACAGTGCACTACCAACAACCATATCATCTGTTTGCTTTGTTTTTCTTTTTCTCTGTGATATGAAGATGACCTTGTTGAGAACATCATATAACATTATGGTCTTGATTGTATCCTAGCTACCTATACTACACAGGTATATGTGACTGATGCTGTTGGTGTATTAATATTGTAAGCAACATCACTGGTGTTGTTTTGCCTCAAGTCCATCCTGATGGGGAAACTTATGGTTAAAGGCCTTCCAGATGTGATTCATCATCATCATCATCATCGTTTAACGTCCGCTTTCCATGCTAGCATGGGTTGGACGATTTGACTGAGGACTGGTGAAACCGGATGGCAACACCAGGCTCCAGTCTGATTTGGCAGAGTTTCTACAGCTGGATGCCCTTCCTAACGCCAACCACTCAGAGAGTGTAGTGGGTGCTTTTACGTGTCACCCGCACGAAAACGGCCACGCTCGAAATGGTGTCTTTTATGTGCCACCCGCACAAGCCAGTCCAGGGGCACTGGCAACGATCTCGCTCGAAAATCCTACAGGAGCCAGTCAGGCGGTACTGGCAACGGCCACGCTCAAAATGGTGCATCTCATGTGCCACCCGCACAAGAACCAGTCCAGGGGCACTGGCAACGATCTTACTTGGCTTGCCGGGTCTTCTCACTTTTATTATCTATGAGAGTCTACTCTGGGTGTCTAATACATCCAGCATAATTGAAGTTGAAGAATTTGATTTGAGAGAGATTTCATTGTTACTTCTAGCTGACCCAAACAATTCATAATTATAATATAAAGTGTTTAGCTATTTCAAAAAGAATATGCAAAATTAAAAACACTGAAATTTAAAATATTCCTGTTATCTATGTATCTATAATATATATATATATATATATATATATATAACGAATTTTATGCAAAACTTCCCTGTGAGGTGGTGAAAAATAGGTTTTGTGCATTTTTTATCTGTTGTTTCTCAAACTGCTGTCATACACTCATACAATTCATATTCACACACACACACAACATGCGTGCCTATACATAGATAGATATAAATATTAACTGTGATATCTAAATTATCAAAATCATATCATAATTGAATCCTAATAGATATTTTTTAATGTAATATTTATACATACATACACATGCTCACATATAAACACATAGAAACATATACAAAATTATACTCATTACATAGTAGAATGAAATACTCATTAGTAAATATACACATAAATGCACATACATACATAGATATGACACATATTTATATTCTTATTAGTACATATCATGCACACACATCTGAACATGTAGTTACATGTGCACACACACACACACACACACCTGAATTCACATATGTTCACTTGTTTGTTTCATGTCTGCTTTACTATGTTAATATAGGATGGACAGGAACTTATGCTAGGCAGGTTTTTGTAGCTGGATGCTCTTCCTGTCACAAACCCTTATCTGCTTTTCAAATGAAGGATATTTTATTCCACTTTTTTTTTGATAGGTCAGAATGACAAGTCATATCAACAAGAAACGAAAATACTATCACTGTTTTGCTCAAATGATGATGCACATGAAATATCAATATATGAGTGTGGGTTGAAAAGTTCATAGGTTGACAATGAAGGAATGATGCTAGGGCTGTGAAATCTTGCATGCATTAACTTCAAATCTTATTAAAAGCTGCATTGTTTCTTTCTACGGAAACTGACATCTCGCTGTTTAAAGAAGACTTAAAAAATGTAACTAGTAGTGACTACTCTTGAAAATGGACAAAATTTGGCATAGTGGTGTTATCAAGTAATAATAAATAAATGCGCCCTTTTAAAGCCTAGCCAGGCTCATGGGCCCAGTTTCCTGGTTTCAATGGCGTATGTATTCCCCAGCTGGACAAGACACCAGTCCATTGCAGCGTTACTCATTTTTGCCAGCTGAGTGGACTGGAGCAACGTGAAATGAAGTGTTTTGTTCAAGAATACAACGCGTCGCCCGGTCCAGGAATCGAAACCACAATCTTACGATCATGATGCTGACACCCTAACCACTAAACCACGTGCCTCCACGTGTTATCAAGTACCAGCAGAAAAAAATGTTCAGCTCCCAATAATATTCATCCTGACATGGTTGCTACATTAGGGAATGACGCTCCAGCTTTGTCAACAATGCAAAATTGTGAAGCTGAGGGGAGGGGAAGGGAAAGTCTTGAAGACAAGCCAGGGTTTGGACATCCTGCAATTGCCACCATTAAAGAAAACATTGATCATATTCACCACATGGTGATAGATGACAGGTGATTGGCTGTCATGGTAATAGATGACAGGTGATCAGATTGCAAATGCAATTAGCATATCCCATGAGAGAACTGAGAATATTCTGCACAATGAACTTGGCAAGACAAATGTTTCTGTTCAGTGGGTGTCATGTCTTCTGTCTCCTGACAACATTTGAGTCAGGATCCATCTGATTTCCTTGAATGTTTCCCAAACCAGGATGACTGTTTCTAGCTCAAAGTGATAAGTCCAACAAAGAGACAATCCTTGCAGTGGAAACACCCCTCCTCTCCTGCTCCAAAGAAGTCCAAGGTTGTTTCATCTGCAGGGATGGTGATGGCCTCAGTTTTTTGGGATGCAAAGAGCATTGTATTTATTGACTTCAAAGGGCCACACCATCAATGGCGAGGATTATGCCAACTTGCTGAGGCAGTTATGAATGACTATTAAGACCAAATAAATAGGAACACTGATGAAAAGAGTTTTGCTTCATTAGGACAATGCTCCAGCACACCAGTTCTTGGCTTCAATGGTTGCTGTGATTGACAGTGGCTTTGAACTAGTTGATCAACCTCCATATTCTCCAGATTTTTGTCCCATTTGCACATTATCTATTTTTTGCCAACATAAAAAACACTTGGCTTGGAACCAGTATCACTGTGATCATCATCATCATCATCATCATCGTCGTTTAACGTCCGTTTTCCATGCTGGTATGGGTTGGATGGTTTGACTGAGGGCTAGGAAGCCAGAAGGTTGCACCAGGCTTCAATCTGATCTGGCAAAATTTCTACAGCTGGATTCCCTTTCCTTACGTCAACCACTCCAAGAGTGTAGTGGGTGCTTTTTACATGGCACCAGCATGAGGGCTAGTCAGGCAGTACTGGCATCAACCATGCTTGAATGGTGCTTTTTACATGCCACCAGCACGAGGGCTAGTCATGCATCACTGGCAACAACCACACTCAATGGTGCTTCTTATGGGCCACCGGCATGGGACCAGGCAGCTGGCATTAACCATGCTCAAATGGTGCTTTTTTTGTGCCACCAGCATGAGAGTCAGTCAGGCGGCACTGGCAACGATCATACTCAAATGGTGCTTTTTACATGCTACCAGCACAGGACCAGTCAGGCAGCACTGGCATTGACCATGCTCAAATGGTGCTTTCTACATGCCACTGGCACGATTGCCAATCAGGCAGTACCGTCATTGGCCACAACAATGATTTCACTTGATTCAACAGGTCTTCAAAAACGCAGTTTTGCTTTTTGCATTGGTTAATCATTATTGACCAATGATTGAAGAGTTCTGTTAAATGGACCAGTTATGCTGCACTGGCAAAGGCTACGGTTATGGTCTAACTTGGCTTGCTGGGTCTTCTCAAGCACAGCATATGTCCAAAGGTCTCAGTCACTTGTTATCATTCTGTGAGGCTCAACATTTGAAGGTCGTGCTTCACCACCTCATCCCAGGTCTTCCTGGCTCTACCTCTTCTACAGGTTCGCTCTACTACTAGGGTGCGACACTTTTTCACACAGCTGTCTTCATCCATTTGCAACACATGACCATACCAGCACAGTCATCTCTCTTTCACACCACATCTGATGCTTCTTATGTCCAACGTTTCTCTCAGGGTGCTTACACTCTGTCGCGTATGCACACTGACATTACACATCAAGTGGAGCATACTAGCTTCATTCCTTGCAAACTTATGCATGTCCTCAGCAGTCATGCCCATGTTTCACTGCCATGTCGTATGGCTGTTTGCGCACATGCATCATACAGTCTACCTTTTACTCTGAGCGATAGGCCTTTGTCACCAGCAGAGGTTGGAGCTCCCTGAACTTTGCCCAGGCTATTCTTATTCTAGAAGCTACACACTCAGAGCATCCACCCTAGCTACTGACTTGGTCACCTAGGTAATGGAAGCTATCAACCACTTCTGGTTTTTCTCCCTGCCATGTGATGGAAGCTGTTTTCTGCATATTTTCAGTGTTTATTGCCCCTGAGGATTTGCCACACACAAAAAACTATCTTCCTAGTTAGCCTTCCTTTGATATTGCTGCACTGACATTTTTGAGCGACAGAATGAAAACTTCTTCACCCATGGGAGAACCAAGTTCTGCAATACCAATAGAAGTGTATGGACTGTAAGGGGGTCTATGTCGAAAAATAAACCTCATCTGGTTCCATTCCATGAGAGTATTTTGGTCAGTCTATGAACTTTGCAGCCAACCCTCTTATACACACTTTTATGCACGTGCATGCATGTGCACGCATGCACACACACACACATACACATACAGGCAATGGGCTTTTTATAGTTTCCATCTATCAAATTCCTACACAAGGTGTTGGTTGGTTTAAGGCACTGCACAGAGAGATGAACCTAAAACCACATACTTGGGAGCCAAACTTTTAACCACACAACCATTCCTGTGCCTATGTGTTTGTATGTAAACTGAAATCCATATATGTACACACAAGCACATATATGACATACATATAATCAAGTACACACACACACACACACATGTATACATCTAGAACATATTCACGCATATAATTTAGAGAAAGTTATACACACATATCTACACAGAAGCATGTATAAGAAAAAAAATTCCTGCATAGATACTGAAATAATATATGAATATATAAACACCGAGACACACACACACACACATGTATATTCATAGAATTACATGCATCTCTAATGTATATTCATATAAACACTCACACATGCATATACGATCATATAAACTCACACACATACTAGTATGTTGATATAAACACACACATATGCATGCATGTTCATATAAACGTGCACGAATGTATATTCATATAGGCACAGGCTTGTATATTCAAGTAAATACACACATACACACACTGATGCATGTATATTCATTTAAACACTCATGCACAAACACTATGAATATTCATACAAACTCTCATGCATGCTTGTATGTATATTCATATAATCTCAGACAGATACACATACACACATTCTTTTTCATACAAACATACATGTTTATATACACACACATGCATATGCATATATATACAAATATGCATATATATATATACATATATATATATGTGTGTGTGTATATGTGTGCATGCATACACACACATACATTCACATGCATGCACAAGCTTGCATGTGTATGTATATATGTATGTATCTGGCTTCATACCAGTGTATATATGCATATTCATATAAACGTGCTTACACACACACACACACACACACACACATACATGTATATTTATGCAAACACATAATATGCATGCACTGAAAATACATACACACACACAGGCAAAAAAATTCCTCAAGAAACAAAAAAATAAGACCCTCTGCTGAAAAGCATTTGTTGTTGTGATTCCTCCATTGGATAAATAAGAGAAGAAATATAATATTCACTGCCTGTTGCTTTAGATAGGCGTATCAGATGTAATATAGCATGTGATATCAAAGAGAGGCTGCTGTGTACATGTGGGTGTGTCACTATACATGTGCTTGCATGTGTACACTGGTATATCTCCATGAAATATATCTATGGTGCCTCTCTGTGTATCTAGTTAGCTGTTGTATGTATATATATATATATATATATATATACAACAGCTAACTAGATACACATAGAGAGGCACCATAAATATGTATATACATCTCTCTCTCTCTCTCTCTCTCTCTCTATATATATATATATATATATATGTGTGTGTGTGTGTGAGTGTGCATCTTGGGTGGGTACATGCTTGCTTATATTTAGGTATAATTGTATGCCTGCATGTGTGTGAATTTTTGTCATTGTATGTATGTATGTATACAGGTATATTTAGCTGTATGTATATGTACGAGTGCATACACACATATGCAAGTGTGTATGGCTGTATGTGAGTGTATATAGCTGGGTCACTGTGTAGATGTGTGTGAGCAGGTATGTTTAACTGTATGTGCACATGTGAATATGACTGTGTAAATGTGTATGCTATTGAATTCTGCTAAAAGTATGTGTATATACATATATCTAAATTTGTGTGTGTGTTTGCAATTGTAAGTTCTATATGTTAAAACCTATAACAACATTTTTCAAGTCTAGGTGGGTTGGAGTGGCGTGGAGGTTAAAAAAAAGCACACATTTTAATGCTTCTAGAAGGAATTGAATTATTGCTCTCTGGCTCTAAACAAAGCGCCATCAATTACTGTGTGTTACACTGTTTGCTGCAGCAGGTGGGCCTGCCAGTTGTAGCTATTCACTACTCGTTATCTGTAGGTGCTTGAAAGTTAAGGCAAAATCTGAGACCTTAGGATATGAGTGACAGTATGAATCAGCAAGTTTGTCTAAAGAACAATGCAAGAGTTTGATAAATTCAATCAATGCAAAAAATATCAAGTTTTGGACCTTTGCCTTTCATCTGAGTGAGCGTGAGAGAGAATGATATTAGTTTCGTTATGAGCAAGTAAATGGTAATATCACTTCGTCTGTCTTCTTCACTGATGATGGTCAAGACCCAAAACTTTAGTTTCTACACTTCTCTCTAATTGAAAGTTATGTATATTTTTTATTAATAATAAACAACAAAAATGAAAATTGCAATAAACCAAAAGAATTTACAGCAAAGATCTTGTTGTTCTAATTTGAACACAAATTAAAAACAATAAAAATACAAAAGTAGCATGGCTGTGTGGTAAGAAGTTTGCCTCCCAACCACATGATCCTGAGTTCAGTCCCCCTGTGTGGCCCTTGAGCAAGTGTCTTCTACTATAGTCTCAGGCTGATCAAAGCTTTGTGAGTGGATTTGGTAGATAGAAACTGAAAGAAGCCCATTGTATATATTTATATCTATGTGTGTGTGCATCTGTGTTTGTCCTCTACCACCACTTGACACAGTGTAACACACTGTGTTGGTGTGTTTACATCCCTGTAACTTAGTGGTTCAGCAAATGAGACCAACAGAATAAGTACCAGGCTTTAAAATAAGTACTGGGGTTGATTAGTTTGACTAAAAGTTCTCCAAAATGGTACCCCAGCATGGCCACAGTCTAATGACTGAAACAAGTAAAATAAAAAAAAATAAAAGAATAACAAAGTTGTTTTAATAGCTTTACATGTAGGAAATGATGACAATGGTTTGGATGGGTGCAACAAAAATACAAGAACATAAATGCAATCCTAACAATATGGTTTAGCTCAATGTTTTGGAAGCTAACATTAAAGCAACAGACCAACAACACAATTTCTATATGAGTTTCAGCCTGCTAGCAATTACCTAAATTTCCTTCAAATAATGCTTCACTATCATTAAAAAAGTACACACTGAATAATGTGCTAGATATAACAAAAAAAATAAACACAGGATGGACACATCTGGAAAACCTTTGGTTCTAATCTGCTGGGTAAAAGGTGACCTGGGGTTAAAATGTTTTAGATCCTTTAAAGGAATAAGCTGGCACTTTATTGAATCTGAGGGCTGAGAGTTCAACACACTAAACAACCAATTTGATAGTACTTATCCACAGTAACTGACTTGTTATTTCTATTTGACATCTATTATTATTCAAAAGCAAAATAGCAGAATTGTAAGAGTATCAAACAAATTAGCTTTATCTTCTGAGTTCAATTTCTGCTGAGGTCAGCTTTAATTAGAAAGAATTATTATTATTATTACTATTCAGGTTGAGGATTGGCTGAATCATTAAAGCATCAGATAAAATGTCTTGAGGTAATTTCTTCCAACTTTTTATATTCTGAGGCCATGTACTGGATTTGAACATATCAGCAAATCCCCAACCTTCAAAATTGCTAGCCTGGTGTCTAAATTATTTATTAAGGCAATGAGCTGGCAGAACTATTAGCATACTGGACAAAATGATTAGTGGCACCATGGCATTCTGTAGAAGATTAGTAACAAGCAAGAGCAATGATATTTTTGGGCCAGGGGCCATGGATAATTTCTAGAAATTCCTGGCCTGGCAGCACTACTGGAGATATTGTTGGTTCTGGATAAACTCTATAGGCATAGTAGTGCTGTCAGCCACACATGCCTGAGATGTGCACAGTGTGATGAAACCACCCTGTATGTGCTCTTTCACTGCTTGGGTATTTTTGACTGGTGGATTTATGCCAATAAGTTGCTGTCATGTGTAGGATGAATCTGGTTATTGACTGACTCCATCACAAAGATCATCTCACCCTTTTCCTTTGGTCAGGAAGGCCAGAATGTTTTCCTTGTTTGGTGACTATGATGAAAGAAGGTGTGTGGTGGATGCGGCTGAAAGGACTGAAGACAGTCACTTTCCTCCTCACCTGCCGCAAAGAAGGTTAAAGTCATTTCATCAGCAGGGTGTGTGATGTCCTCAGTTTTTTTTTTTTAATTTAAAAGGCCTTGTGTTTATTTATTATCATCAAAAGAACCTCACCATCAATGGAGTGTACTATGCCAACTTGCTGAGGCAGTTAAAAAATGTTATCAAAACCAAACGACTAGGAAAGCTGATGAAAGGGGTCTTGTTGCATCAAGAAAATGCTCCAGCACACAAGTCCTTGGTTTCAATGACTCCTGTAATTGACTGTGGCTTTGAACTGATTGATCAGCCTCCCTATTCTCCTGATTTGGTCCCATCTGACTATTATCTGTTCCCCAACCTGAAAAAGCACTTGGCTGGGAACCAGCATCATAGTGATGATGTCATATCTGTTGTTGGTGACTTTTTTGAGCAACAAGATGAGATCTTCTTCACCAATGGGAGAACCAAGCACTGTAACTCTGATGGAAGAAATGTGTAGGCTGCAAGGGAATTATGTTGTTGAAAAATAAACCTTATTTGGTCACATTCTTGGTCAGCTTATGAACTTTTCAGCTGACCCTCAAACACTGTAGTCTCTGGCAGTAGTATTTTTCAGTTCCCTCTAGATTATCTATTAAATGATTTACAACATCTGTTTTCTAAGATGTTCTACTTATGAATAACACATATATCAGATATAGCATCGATTTTAAGACGGCAGTACAATTTGGGGGTGATTCGGTTGTTATTTCTATCACATTGAATGAATACGTTGAACTTTCTTCTAATAGGTCTTGTAGAGGAGAAACAACTTCTATAAAGTAAAACATAATTCACTTGAAATGTTGAATACCTGTGAGGAGATGATCGATTATAGAGTAAAAGCCAAAAGGATTTTAGTAAAGGAATAAAATCAATTTTATTGTATATTCCAGTGACAAAAGGCTCTAATCATGAATGAAGTATCACAGAGAGATGAATTGTGATAGCAGACAATACAAAAGAAGGCTGATGTAACAGAGCTGCACCGCTTTGTAAACACCAAGTTCAAATTAACCAATAAAGCTTACACAGCTAATGGTAGCTGTTAGGCTCTAGTTTAAGATTGTTTGGTGGAGAATGTCTGAAGAATGTCTCTTTTAATGTTTAAATTGACATTTTTGTCAGTAGCCTTGATCATGACTGTGGCCATTCTTGTTAATGCATTTGTCAAAGTAGGTTTTCAACATTTAAGGTGTTCTTATAAAGATATTCCTTGATGTGAATGAATGAACAGTGCTATAGCTATATGTGACATTGCAGCACTTGTATTTACTATAACATGCCCCATAAAATTGGAAGCATTTGTTTGTGTTGTCAATTGAATGGTTAACCAGAATATGAAAAGACATTGAAAGTGATATGACCGCTACTTAAGCCAAATTCAATTACAAGTTTTACCATTTAAGAGTACCCTATGGTTAAAAGTACCTTATAGATTGTAGACATAGACCACACATGTTCAATATTCTCATGTTCTTGCAATAGATGTGGTCACAACCCCTTCCCCCAGGCCAAAGCAATAAAACAAAAGCAACACTTTTTTGTGCAAGACTTACCTTGAGCTAACAGAAGACCCTGTATGATGGTGATGATTGTTTGTCAAGACAAAGAAGCATTAATGCACACAGTTTCTATCAACCAAATCTATTCACAAGTCCTTTGTTAGCCTTAGGCTAAGTGAACGACACTTAACCTAGGTACCATACTGTGGGACTGAACCCAAAACTATGTGGGTGTGAAGCAAACCTCTCAACTACAGTGTGCACACACACACACACACACACATACATACACCGTGTGTGTGTACATGTGTGTGTATGTGTGCATGCTTTTATATATAGGATATATATATGTATGTTTAATGTGTGTGTAGATGTGTATATGTATATATAATACATGTGTGTCCATATATATATATATATGTGTGTGTGTGTGTGTGTGTGTGTGTATGTGTGTTTCTGCTTCTTTATCTTCTCATCATGTGCTAATTGTGGTAAGTAGCTTGCTTACCAACCACATCATTCCGGATTCAATCCCACTGTATGGCACCTTAGGCAAGTGACTTCTACTATATCCTCAGGCTGACCAAAGACTTGAGAGTGGATATGATAGACAGACACTGAAATAAGTTCATTCTTATATATACACACACATGTTAGAAGTAAATAGACACCCCATAAAACATCGTTTTTAGTTTATTCTAACTTGTAAAGGGTTATATTTTTTATCAATTGATATTCTTATGTTTTAGATTCTATATGTGATTGTTTAATCATGCCATGTACAAAAGAAGTCTTGGAACTGCCTGAATTTCAAAGAGGCTCTATTGTGGGTCATTCAGAAGGTGGATATAGTTAGTGTAAAATCGCAGCAAACCTTCGGATCCTGCTTTCTACAGTTAATAGAGTGATTGTGCAATTCACCAGGGTGGGGAAGAAGTCCACATCACCTTGTCCAGATCAACCAGAGCCCTCTGACAAGACCCTTCTCTTTACTAAGAGAAGTGTGGAGGATAACCCTCGTTGCAAGACCTCTGTCAGAGCAAGTTGATGTCAGTCCCAGAACAGATGTCAGGTATCTCCACAAACTTGGTTACTATGGCAGAGCAGGAAGAAAGAAGCTACATCTTTGATCAGCCAATATGAAGTGGAGAAAAGATTGGGCCAGTGAAATGGTCGGGAGGCTATTAGCATTTTGGGACACTGTCATATTCTCTGATGAGTCCAGATTTGCTGTAATTCCTAACAGTGGTCGAGTGTAGGTTTGGAGACTCTGTGATCAAGAATTTGATGTGGAAAGATTGCAACCAGCAATGAAACACAGCAGCTATTCTGTGATGGTCTGAGGAACAATTTGGAGCAATCGTTGATCAGAGCTGGTGGAGTGTGAGGGAAAGATAAACTCAAATAAATATGTGTCCATATTGCAGAAAGGACTCCTTCCAAACTTCTCCAGTGGTCAAATGATTAAAGAAGACTCTCTATTTATGGAAGACAGGATTCCTTGTCACATGGTCAAAATGACCCAAGATTTGTAGGAATAGAATGGCATTTGAAAGCTTCCACAGCCAAGCCAGACACCAGATACGAACCCTATAGAACACCACTGGGGCATAATGGACAGGACATTTCATAAACAGAACAAGAAAGCATCTATTCTCAAAGCCAGATCTTTCGAGATTATTGCATGAAACTTAGCAAGAAATTCTGCAAGAGAATATTCACTATCTGATCAGTAACATGCCTAATAGGGCCCTTGCATTGAAAAGTGCAAAGAGTATGTATACTAAATATTAAACGTTCACATTATAACAACTAACAAGTAATTTGAATGTATAATTTTAGATTTAAATAAATTTTAATGATTATAAGGGTGTCTACTACTTTCATGTCTGTATGTGTGTGTGTGTATATATATATATATATATATATATATATATATATATATATATATATAT
>NC_068989.1:39525763-39526741 GCF_001194135.2 Octopus bimaculoides | reverse complement strand
ACACACACACACACACACACACACACACATATATATATATATATATATATATATATATATATATATTTTTTTGTGTTTATATATATTTATATTTATACATATATTTATTTCTATATATATTTATATCTATATATATTTATATATGTTTATATACATGTTTAAATATATATATAATACAGAATGGGACAAGAACACAAAACATCCAGATAGACGATACGAAGAAAACATGGACAGGTCATTTGGAGTTTTTTTCTTCGGTCGAAATCCAGATTATCTTTGCAATTTCAGCTGGCTATTCTCGATATTGTTCCAATCTGGCTGGCCCCCAAGGAAAAATTAAGTTAAGAGCATTAGATTCCTTGGAAGAAAGCAGCGAATGTATACAAAATCAAGGATGGAAAAAAACAAACAATGTTACACAGATACAGTGGGAATAATAACAGGACATAACAACAGATGTCTTTCGACTAAGGATGAATAAAATTAAGCTAGCATGTATGGAAATAAGGTCTTACAGCTAGGATACAAGATTTCAGATGTTGCACGCACAATGGCTGCCAAAGAAAGAAAGATCAGGCTTGGGCGAACACCGGCCACGTGAGAAGAGAAGAGAGAAAGACAGAGGGACAAAGAAATGAAGGAGGGGCAAGAAAAAATTACAGGGACACAGTGAAGAGAAAAGTGGAGGAAGAAGAGAAGGCAAGGAAATGTGAGCGAGGGGGAACGAAAGAACGAACAGTGGAATGAATGAATAAGGGTGAAGTGGCTGATATAAATTCCTTATATTCCCTTTCTATCAATGTAAAGAAAGAATCTCTACACAAGAAAGAATCAACAAGGAGAATCTCTTCAGAGAGAAATTTCAAACACTTCTTAACATACAAACCCCTTGGTGACCATATTCCCTTCTCTCGCCTACCCAATGAAATACTTAAAAATTTACTTCTTATTTCTCTAAGAACAGACATAAACTTCCTG
>NC_068989.1:39523911-39525184 GCF_001194135.2 Octopus bimaculoides | reverse complement strand
ATATATATATATATATATATATATATATATATATATACATATAACCTAATGAGTATATCTGACAGTAAACACATGGTATCAGTTTGCACATCACGAAATAATACTTAAAGAACATAACCAAAATTACCAGCTGGGTATATAATATATTTCATTAATTTTATCATACTCTAATTAATACTTACATTTATTAAATATGAAGGAACTACAAGAGTTTTAGTATTGGAAGATTACAATATATATACATGTACACATCTGTATTCCAATATATATACATATGTGCAATCATTAGATTTACAATTGTTCCAACACATCTTCAGATTCTACTTCAAAATATTATATATCTAATTTTACATCCCTTTAAAAATAAGCAATACATTTAAGCGTTAAAGAATAAAAAATTAAGGATAAAAATTATACTTTGTAATATGAAGAATTAGAATTTATAGACTATTCATTATAAATATAAATTAGTATATATGTATCAATCAGATAAAATCAAGTATATGTCAAATACAGAATGTGAGATATAAGATTATACATCAGAATAAAAATGTCTGTTTTTAAATGTGATATATACGAAGTAAAATTCAAATACATAACTTCCTTTTTTTTTGCTGGTACTAAAATGGTGATTTGAGGAAGAAGATAGCAGGGAACTATGGGTATTTATAGGTAATTATTACCAAGGGGGATAATTACACTATACATAGTTTTAATTTTAAATTATCCTCTATTATTATTTTCAAATTTACCTATATTGGGAGGTATGTCTAATTTGTTATTATATAATTTTAGTAATATTTAATCCATATATTTATTTTATTTAAATTATTGCATTATTTATTTATTTATTTATATAGTCTATTCAAGTGCTTTAGAATTAAAATTATGTGGTTATTTTTTCAGCGTTTGGGAGTTCAATACTTCATCATCATCATCATCGTTTAACGTCCGCTTTCCATGCTAGCATGGGTTGGACGACTTGACTGAGGACTGGTGAAACCGGATGGCAACACCAGGCTCCAATCTAAATTTGGCAGAGTTTCTACAGCTGGATGCCCTTCCTAACGCCAACCACTCCAAGAGTGTAGTGGGTGCTTTTACGTGTCACCCACACGAAGGCCAGTCAGGTGGTACTGGCAACGGCCACGCTCGAAATGGTGTCTTTTATGTGCCACCCGCACAAGAGCCAGTCCAGGGGCACTGGCAACGATCTCGCTCGAAAATCTTACGAAGGCCAGTCAGGCGGTACTGGCAACGGCCACGCTCAAAA
>NC_068989.1:39517578-39520557 GCF_001194135.2 Octopus bimaculoides | reverse complement strand
ATATTCTGAGCATCTCTGCAGTGATTCCTGATGGGCCGGGGGCTTTCCCGGTCTTCATACTCTTAATTGCTTTATCTACCCTGGTACTATCAACTCGGATAGCTGGTCCCTCTATTGGGTCGACATAAGGCAGGCTCTCTTTCTCCCATTCATTCTCTTTATTAAGCAATCTATCGTAGTGGCATCTCCAGACCTCTTTCTTTGCATCCTCATTTAATGCAAGCGTACCATCATCCATGCGAACACATTTCTCTCCTACAACATCACTATTCTCTCTCCTACACTGTCTTGCAACACGAAATACCTCGAGTCTTTGGTCCTCACGGCGCAGATACATAGTTTTAATTTTCTTTTTTATATTTTTTATATTATCATTATTAGTAGACATCATCGGTATTAAATTGTTATTCTTAGGTATACTATATCTCTTTATGTATATTTTACTTTGTTTCTTACTATTGTTTACATTCTCATTATCATTATTACTATTATTATTATAATCATTATTAGCAACTAAATTATTTTTATCATTATTTAGTTTGTTATATTGTCTTTTATTATTATTATTATTCATATTTTTACTGTTAGATTTATCATTAGTTTTATTAGGAATACTTGTTATATTATTATTATTATTAATGTGTTCATAATAATTAAAGAATTTTATATTAGAGTTGTATCCTGCTTCTTTTAATGCTTTTTTTTTATAATATGGGACATGTTTATTAAAAGTGTCATTATCTGAGGATAACATAGATATTCTTTTGCCTATATTATTTATTAAGACTTCTTTAACTGATTTAAGATGGCTACTTGAAGAACTAATATACTTTCGGTTTTCATTCAACTTATGGAATGGATGGATCTTATTAGTGACTAGATTAAGGTTGATGTCTAGATAATTTATTGCATAATGCTCATTCTCTATAGATATACCTAGGCCATTATTCTTAAAGAACTTGTACATTTTCTTCTTAAGGCATTCTAATGACCTATTAGTACAATTCTTAGTTATAAGTAGTAGGTTGTCCCTATAAAGACCAGCCTCTGTATTCGTGAATTCTATTTCTAGTTCAGATAAGAGATATAAACCTACAAGATCGGTAACCTTGGCTGAAATCGGTGTACCCATGAGTATATCATAACAATCTCTAGTGTCTTTTCTTGCCCATAGTTTATCTTTATATTTTATAATAGACTTCCTTGCGGCCAACACTACTTTTACTTCTTCAAATGACATATTTACCTTTTTCATGTCATATTTAAAACCACTTCATTTATAGATAAATAATAATTCTCTATATCAATTTGAAGGAATTTACATCTATTTTTATCCTTATTATTGTTAAACCATTTTATAGTATCTCGGGTACAATTCCAGAGTTTAAGGTTACCTAACTTATTTAATTTACCTATATATTTATCCAATATTAATTTACTAAGTCTGCCTATACCTGACTTGCCAGGGCATATTAATCTTACTTGGGGGTTTGAGTAAAAGTTATCCTTATGGTGTTTAATGGTTAATTTTGGCTGCATTGGGACATGTGGTTCAGTTCTATTTTCAATACCATATTTAACCATGATTTTTGGGAAATTATGTTGATATTATCTAAATAATTTTTATTAACTACCTTATATTTTTTCATTATTTCTTTTCTAGTAGTTTATCATAAAGTGGTATATCCAGTCTATATAAATTCCTGGTCTTATCAGATTGCATTATAACTCCATCCTGTTCTTTAATATTTCAATTTTTCTAGCTAAGTTGCTGAGGTGCTTGTTGTATCTGTTAGGGTATTTTTTGAATTTGATATCTTTCACCATATTCCATATTTTCTCCTCAAAGTCCTGGGTGGTTCCTTCCTAGATTTGAATTTTCTCTTTATATAGTCTATATCTTCCATGTTAATATAGTCTATATCTTCCATGTTAATATAGTCTATATCTTCCATGTTAATATTATTCTTATTAGGATATTTGTTATTGTAGTAGTGGGCCTTCCATTTCATTCTATTCATAAAGTTTTTTAGCTGGTTAATTAGGTCCTGTATATATTCTTTCCTACTGATAATAGGTATCCTTCAAAGATGAGTTCTACTCTATCATCTCATTCCTACTTGAAAGATCCATTTCTGACATATATAAGAAGTCCTAGTGGTAGAACCAATTGTATGAATAATATAAATAATCTGGGAAAACAAATTTCCAAATCAATCAGGTGTAACCCTACAGCGTTATATGCATCTACATATCGTACTTTGGGTCTTATTTATCGTATATTTATATATTTATCTATAAATATACGAAGTATCTGATAAAAGTCAATATTCAATTTTTGGGGATTAATCTATATTCGGGTATTCTATTTGAGATAATACAAAAATAACCTAATGAGTATATCTGACAGTAAACTCATGACATCAGTTTGCACATCACGAAATAATACTTAAAGGATATAACTAAAATTACCAGCTGGGTGTATAATATACTTCATTAATTATATCATACTTTAGTTAATACTTATATTTATTAAACATGAAGAAACTATACGTTTCAGTATTGGAAGATTACAATATATATACATATACACACAACTGTATACCCATATATATACATATATAAATACATATATGCAATCGTCAGATTTACAATTATTCCAAGTTTCAGGTGTGGAAGCAAGGTCTAGAATTGAAGGGCCTTAGAGTCAACCTAGCTAAAACCAAAATCCTAATAAGTAGGAAGGTAGATAAAACACAAACCCCTTCAGGTAGATGGCCCTGCTCAGTATGTAGAAAAGGAGTAGGTAGTAACTCTATAAGATGTACCCGGTGCAAGCTATGGACACATAAGAGGTGCAGCAACATCAAAGGCAGGTTAACTAGCAAGTTAGTTTTTGTTTGTGGCAGATGTTCAGGTGCAATAAAGACTGCAAACAAACAGGAAACAACTTCTATCTCATTCCAGGGTGAAAAACTA
>NC_068989.1:39511813-39515157 GCF_001194135.2 Octopus bimaculoides | reverse complement strand
AGACTACATATATATTATTCATTTAAAATATATAGATGCCTATAATAGGACATCTACCCGCTAGAAAGAGTAGCAAAAAACTCTATACCACAAAAATAGGGATAATTTCGAAAGAGAATGAAAAATAAAAACATTTTTACCAGTCTATACTCTGTACCATGGTTTCAAGCTATTTAGCTAGATAAAATTATATCTAACTCCGGGGCTTTCGTCAGCAGAGATCCGGATTAGCGTGTAAACACGAGCCAAGGAAATAACCTGACTCGAGTTTACATGCTTAATTTCCCAAAAATTAACCACGCATGTGCGCATTAACTAATCGGCAAGCTTGAAACCATGGTAAAATGTTTTTATTTTTCATTCTCTTTCGAAATTATCCCTATTTTTGTAGTATAGAGTTTTTTGCTACTCTTTCTAGCGGGTAGATGTCCATATATATATTTATATGTATATTTATATATCTCTATATATTTATACGTATATTTATATATATATATATATATATATATATACATATATTTATATGCATATTTATATATATATATTTATATGCATATTGATACATATGTATATATTTATATTGATATATATATATATTCTTATGTATATTTATATATATATATTTATACGTACATTTATCTATATATATATTTATTTATATCTATATTTATATATATGTTTATATATATATGTTTATATAAATGTATATTTATATATATGTATGTATATATCTATATATGTGTGTATACATATTGTGTATATATATTTTTATATGTTTACATATGTATATTCATATATATATGTATATGCGTGTATATATGCGTGTGTGTGTATGTGTTTGTTCCCCTTCATATCTTGACAACTGATGTTGATGTGTTTACGTCGCGTAACTTAGGTGCTCATGAAAATTGACCGATAGAATTAGTACTAGACTTACAAAGAATAAGCCCTGGGGTAAATTTGTTTGACCAATGGTGGTGCTGCAGCATGTCAGCAGTCAAATATCTGAAGGAAATAAAAAAATAAAAGAATAAACATTCCCACCATACAAGCAGTACTTTTTGTTTGCAATCTGCTGTAAAAACATATCTAGATATCGGCAAAAATATTACATTGCTTGGAAACAGGTGAAAGTTTGTGTCAGGAAGAGCATCCAGCTTTTGGAATTTGAATCAATGAATCCTATCTGACCCATGCAGATGTTAAAATTATGATAATGATATTAGTTGAGAAGCACATTTATCTATTACAAATATATTGGTAAATAATTAGCAATATCTTAAAAAGTTCAAAATTGAGCAAAAATAACAATGAAAATGGTAAATGACAGAATCTGTCTTTTCAAGAACATTTTAAATATATTGAACAGCACATCTGTCCAGCCTCTAACAATATTTTCATTATATCAACTATATATAATCACTGCCAGCCTTGATAAACCTCCAGGACACAACAGCAGACAGGTCACATTGCCAGGTTACTTCTCTTAGTGATGTTTACTGCAGTGTGAACAGATAAGTACTAGTTGTTTATCTCCGTCTGTAGAGAAGATGCTTGTCCTGCCAGTAAATCAACCTACTGAAAGATTCTCATTCTGATACTAAGTGTATACGTATAAACTAAAATCCACTAAGGAGAAGATGAGTTAGGGGTATTGGTAGAAGTCTAGTAAATTGTTGACATCTGTAGCCAAATGTTGACTCTGAGGAGGTGCACCTATGAAAAATTGATGTTGTCTCTCAAAATCCATGATAATAATCAGTGACGTTCATGATTAAACTTTTCGGTAATTTTTTTTTGTTTTGTTTTTTAACATCACTACTTTTGTTTGAACTTTGACAATTGATCAGATTCTTAAGTTGGCAGCATTGCTGTCAGCTCCCAGACATATAAAAACAAAACAATAAACATTAATTTCTTTGTATGGTTCTTCCTATACATTTCTCATGTCAAATTCTCACTCAACCCATTCCCCCATAAAACCACAGACAATAGGTTGAAGCAGTAAACCACTTTAACCCTTTCAATACCAGTCTGCCCATGACTACTGATTCTGTCATACAAAGCTACTTATTTTAAAATCATTATCATTGTCATCATCACTCAATGTCCATGTTCCATGCTGGCATGGATCAGATGGTTTGACAGGATTTTAACAGGCCAAAGGATTACACCATTCTCCAATGTTGGCTTTGGTTAGGTTCCTACAGCTGGATGCTCTTCCTAACATCAACCCAGTTTATAATGTGTACTTGGTATGTTTTTAAGTGACACCTATACTAGTGAGATCATGCAGCCTGCAAGATGGTGATCCCCTTTTGCTGAGTGGAGCTATTGTAGAGAAGGAGGCAACTTTAAACATTTTTGTTCAGTTCTATTTCAAGTACCATATTAATAACTGTTTTTAATTTAGGCAAAATGCCAGCTATTTCAAAGAGGATGAATTTGTTGATATTATTGACAATAATACTTGACTGGCATTTATGGTTGTATGGATTAAAGGCAAAGTTGACCTTGGCTTCTTTTGAACACAGAAGGTAAAGAGTCAAGAAACACTGCAGGGCATTTTGTCTGCTACTCTTATAATGATTCTGCCATCAAATGAATAATGAAAACGAAAAAGAAAAAAAACAAAAAATAGTTTTCCAGATTATTTTCATCAAATTCATTATTTTCAAAATTAATTGAATTACATCCTCATATGCACATGCACACACATGTTTAAGTAAGACTCAAGAAATAAATATGCAACAGATATAACATATGAATCTAATTGTTACACACATTGACGTATGTATACGTGTGTGTAATATGTCATAAGAAAGGTGGAAAAAAAAGTTAACATTGTGTGAGAGGTTCAAATGTCGTGTCTGTTGTAAACTGTATAGGTGATACCCACTACACTAAAGCAACATTTCAAGTTTCATCATCCAAATTAGAAGACTTAAAGATTACACATGCCAATTGAGATCTTAGTTCACACATTATAATGATATGGTATTATGTATACACACATACGCACGCACACACACACACGCACACAATGGACTATGAAGGAAAACTGTAACATCAACTACAGAATTCATATACTATGTTGGCTGTATATGCACACACACACACATGTATTTATACATATTCTATGTGTGTGTATAACATGTAACAGGCATATAAACATGTGTCTACATATCTTCTGTCAGAAAAGCATGTAATAATAGATTACACTATATCTAAATTCTAACTTACTATAAATTCTCCTATTCCCACATCTCTGCCCTTCTCTGCTCACCATCACCCAAACGATAATATTTCTCCTTTAACAATACCCCAACATATGTAAGGCAATA
>NC_068989.1:39507117-39511803 GCF_001194135.2 Octopus bimaculoides | reverse complement strand
TCCAAATTAGAAGACTTAAAGATTACACATGCCAATTGAGATCTTAGTTCACACATTATAATGATATGGTATTATGTATACACACATACGCACGCACACACACACACGCACACAATGGACTATGAAGGAAAACTGTAACATCAACTACAGAATTCATATACTATGTTGGCTGTATATGCACACACACACACATGTATTTATACATATTCTATGTGTGTGTATAACATGTAACAGGCATATAAACATGTGTCTACATATCTTCTGTCAGAAAAGCATGTAATAATAGATTACACTATATCTAAATTCTAACTTACTATAAATTCTCCTATTCCCACATCTCTGCCCTTCTCTGCTCACCATCACCCAAACGATAATATTTCTCCTTTAACAATACCCCAACATATGTAAGGCAATACACAACTTCCATTAGCAAAGCTCATTGTTTAGTATATTTTCACTCAACACACAGCACTACCACTACAATTAAGTCTCTTCCAGTCAATGTCCATTCTCCAGTACTTCTAGAGTCACCAGTCAGAGGTGACTCTGTGTTTGCATCTACAAGGGAGTGCTGAAAAGTTCCTGGCTTTAAGGGTATTACAAAAGGTTGGCCCAACCTTCCGAGTTCCTTTCCCGGTCTGAGAAAGACTGAAGAACCACTGCAATAAGTATGAATCTGAGTGTGGAATATGTTGAATAAAATCATAATTAACAGATCCTCATGTGTTTTCTTTTACCCAAAGCCAGAAACTTTTCAGCACCCACCTCATATATCTGCTACCCTAGGCAAGGTTCTTCTTTATTCAAAGCTGGCAGTTGCCCATACAGATAAGTACTCCCTCTCTTTGTCACCAATGTTGTCTAATAAAAAGGTCCCAACTGCAGGGCTGTGAACCAGTACCAAACTATAAATCATTTGGATTGGGCTGCACAGAAAGAATAAATTTTGAAATTATATTTTATTGACTCTTGACATCTGCAGAATGTTTTTGCATTATATATATATATTATTTATGTAATATATGTGCATTATATATGTAATAATTAAATTATATTGTGTCTGGGGAGAGTCATTTTGTCTTAATGCCTTATTATCTAACACACTCACTGGTTTGATTTCCACTCATCTATTATTTATATCTTTTCTTCCAAAATTTTCATTGCTCTTTTGCAAATGTTGTAAAAGTAATGAAAATTTTAGAAGCCAAAAAATGTAAATAATAAATGAGTGGAAATCGAACTGGTGAGTGTGTTGGATAATAAGGCATTAAGACAATATGACTCTCCCCAGACACAACAAAATTTGCTTCAACACACGAATTCACATAAAGAATCTTGCAAACTAGATACAAAAACAAATAACATATTAAAGCAAATTTATGCACTTATGTTTTATGGTGTGTATGACTCCACCAATCTGGGAAACAATTGTCTTGTGTGTAACTGGTCTGTGGTGCAAAAATGGTTGAAGGCCACAGGTCTAATAAAAGCACGACCATTTGGAGGCCAATACACATTGGCACAAGGTTTGTCACAGGTATTGCTATTAGAATGCAAAAGTTCAGAGTGGTTGCCATAAGGTATCTCATCTAACATACTATCCTTTCCATCAATTTGCTTTGCCCTCTGGAGTGGTGCTTTCTTTTTGCCACATCATTGTATAATGGTTAGCATTAGGAAAGGCATCCAGCTGGAGAAACCAAGTCAAATCAGACTGGAACCTAGAGCATCTCTCTGGCTTGCCAGCTTTGGTCAAACGGTCCAACTCATGCCAGCTTGTATATAATGTAAGCATTCAGACATCATCCTTATCTTTCTAAATCCTGTAGCATTTCACATGGAATTTTTGTCTTCTAAAATCATTTTGGTGTATAAGTCAATCCACCATTTTCAGCTGTAACTTTTAGTCTGAAAAATTTGACTTGCATGATAGAAAATATGGCGTTGTACTCAAAACGATGAAAGGCAAAGTTGATCGCAGTAGGGTTTGATCTCAAAATGCTGAGTCACAACAAATACTGCAAGGCACTCTATCACTCACCTTTGCCAATTTCTCATTTATTTCAGTATGATTCTTCTGATTGCAAAAACTGCAGGATAAAAGACAGAGAGACAGTATAATTGCATTTGATATCTTTGACATCCATCTGTTACTGTACCTATCTCTCTCTTGCCCCACATATAATCTACACATTTTCTGATCTACCTACAGGTTTATAATACTGCTACTCCTCTGCCTTTCACCTTTCCCCCTCCATACTGATATTTATCATCAACTACACCTCCACCCTTGTTCCGTTCATAACATTCACCTCTACAACTATCTCTAATCATCTGTCCTTCTCCTCTTTCACTCTAATGAACTTAGCCACTCACCCTTCTATGCATATTTATTCATATACTCACCTTCTTGTATCTTGAGAGTATGCTTTGATACCTTGACATAATTATTGTTGTCTTCTTTCAAACTATATCCAACTACTCTTATATAATGCAGTGGTACCACGTATCTCCTCTCTAGCAAAGATGCCTGTTCCTGTCCCTCTATCATACTTTAGCTTCTCAGCATCTGGCATAAAATCACCTTCCTCTCTACTACAATCCCACTCAATTGAGGATGTCTTTTCTTTGTCTTGTGAGTTACTTGGTAGTCTCACTAGTGGTGGTGCTATGAAAAAAAAAGCACTTAGAACACTATGTAATGTGGTTGGCATTAGGAAGAGCATTTGGCCATTGAGGTCATGCCTAAACATTGGAGCTCAATGCAATCCCTCCAGATTGTCAGATTCTGTCACACCATGCAGCCTATGCCAGCATGAAAGACATACATTCAAAGATGAAGATGATTCCACTCTGGAATTTGTGTAAGTATTCACCTAAAACATTGACAGTTTATGTGCAGGCACACACACACACACACTTGCATATATCTATCTATCTATCTATCTATATATATATATATATATATATATATATATATATATATATATATGCTTGTATGTATAATGGGGAATGTTACCATATAGGAGTTGAACTTCATGTTAAAAGTTCTCATCAGTTTCACATGTGTATATATGTATGTATATAGACGGATGTACATACATGTAGATATGCATCAGCATATAGATACAAATGTGCACACTTATACAAGTGCACACTTATACAAGTGCACAATTCCACATGCAATGTGTGCACCTTTACACATATACACACAGCATGGCAACTATATTGCTTTATTATACATGTATGTCTTGCTTTTTTTATATTTTTTATTTCATTTAATTTATTTTGGGGGGAAATGTATGATAAATGTATGTATGCTCATTTCTGAATGCACACAGGCATATATCTATGTACATATATATATATATATTTATATACATACACACTAAATATATTCTATATAATTGTAATAGTGTGTGCATATGTGTGTAAGATGTATCTTTAAATATCATTTGTGTTTGTTGCTTTACAAATTTAATAAATTTCCAATCACACTCCAGTAAATTTGAATATCTCGATATAAATTGATCGATTTAACATTTTAATGTTATATTGCATCCATTTTTCTTGTGCAGATATGTGTGGTATGATTTTCTTGTTTAACCCAAGGTCTGTACTGATCTTGTAGCCCAATGTTTAGAACTGCTCCTACTATGATCTTTTTTTCTTTTTTTCTTTTACTTGTTTCAGTTGTGAGACTGCGACCATGCTGGTGTACAACCTTGAAGAATCTTTAGTCGAATGAATCAATCTCACTACTCTTTTTTTCTTTTTAAGAGCCTGGCACTTATTCTATCAATCTCTTTTGATGAATTGCTAAGTTACAAGGACATTAACATAGCACCATCAGTTGTCAAGTGATTGTGGGACAGACACACACACACACACATGATCGGTTTCTTTCAGTCTACCAAAATTCATTCATAAGGCTTTGGTTAGCCTGAGACTATAGCAAAAAATACTTGCCCAAAGTTCCACACAATGGAACTGAACCAAGAACCATGTGTTTTGGAAGTAAGCTTCTTCCCACACAGTCATGCCTTCACATCTTTTAAATTTCAGATGCAATATATCTAAGACTGAATAAGCTAATACATCCATTTTTTACTCTCTAGACAAGTTTTGATTTAAAAGGAATTTGGTTGTTATTTCTAGCAGGCTGAGTGATCACAAAGTGCTCATCACTCTCTTTGTTGGTTTGTGCAGCAGCATAGAATTGTATTAGAATCACACTCTGACACTGCTTTCTTCTGATGACACTTAATGATGACAGAAGCAGGGAGAGGTGGGGATGAGGAAACTTGGCTTCTTTGACACCCAAGTTCTCTATAATATAAACTTCTCAAGTTTTTGCTGTAGAAGTTCAGACATGTTAGATTATTATAGACATGTGAAGCTGTTCATGACAAGTATTGTCAATTAATAGATGTGTGCTAATTTACCATATAACTTGTGTGTAACTTTATGTATGTATTTGCATGTGGCTGTAGCTCTGTCTATGAGTCTGCATTCACCTCTCTATATGCATGTGGGAGTGCCTAAATTGCATAAAATGTGTGTGTGTGTGTGTGTGTGTGTATGCATGGAAAACAGTCATAACATGACGAAATATATATCATTTTATGTCCATTTTCCTTATATGCATTTGTATGTGTGTATGTATGTATATATATATATATATAT
>NC_068989.1:39478713-39506957 GCF_001194135.2 Octopus bimaculoides | reverse complement strand
ACACACACACACACACACACACACACACACACACACACACACACACACACAAACACTGTGTTTCAATTTATCTTTGAGGAAAATTTTATTGAAAATTTGACAGCTTCTCTCTTTCTCTCTCACCCTTTAAGCACACATCATATACGCACATACATATTTACATACACATACTAAACACACTCACACACATGAACATACATACTAAACTTTCATATATTTCTTAATGAGATTTTAGTTGGGTGGAGCATTATGTTTTAATAGAAATTAAAGATACATCTACATCAGGAAACCAATTCATCATTCTGTAAAACACAGTATGCTCACAGGGGAGTATGTGTGGTGGCGGAATAAACTTAGAGAGTTTGCATTTTCCATAACCATATATGAGGTACTGCTTGGCCTAAGATTCTTTACATAATATTGATTTAAAACATAAGGATGAAAACAGGCACTTTTTGGTAGGAGAAAGGGTAGTGAATTTATAAAATACTCTGTTGTTGACTGGTTTTTATTGTGTCAGTCTTGGATGAGCACAAACCAAGGCTAACCCTGGTGGGATCTGAACCTAGATTATAGTGTTACAATACAGTAAAGCCAAGTATTTAGTCAATCACTTTACCATTTCTACTACTCAGATCCATCCATCTTTTCTGTCCACCATTCCTGTTCTCAGACACCTCCTCTATAGGGGCCTTTCAGAAGCAACAGTCATAACACTTTCCATCTGGGTTCTTGAGTGTGACTAACTGAGACTACGAGGGCTTGCTGGAAAGTTCCTGGCTTTAAAGGTATCGCAAAAGGCCTAATTGAGGGCCCAACTCTTTGGCTAAGAAAAAATGAAGGACTGCTACACTAAATGTGTGAATCTGAGAGGAGAATATGTTGAATAAAATCATAAGTAACTGATCCTCTTGTATTTTTTTTTAACCCAAAGCCAGGAAATTTTCAGCACTCCCTCATATAGATATATCCAACCGTCTCCCTCGTTCTTGGTCTGCTCTAAGTGTCGTGTTGGTTGACTTGGTTTGAAGAATCTGTCTTGCAATTCTTTCTTCTAACATTCTTATAGCTATGACCTTTCAACGTGAAGTAGAAGCTCAACTTGGAGACTCCCTGTTGCACGAATTACCTTGTGATTGTGACTCATTACATTCTGGTTCTGAATCTCACCAAAGCCAACTTTGTTAATCATTCTTTTCAGAGTCAATAAAATAAGTACCAGTCGTATATGGGATGCTATAGGGGATTTATCAGCTGTTTTCTTCTTTCTAAAGTATGCCCTTGTACCTAACACAGATATCAATAACCCTTTAACATTCAGATTACTCTGTCAAATGTAATGCTTATTTATTTATATTGCCTTGAATTAATCTAGCATTATGTCATAGTTTCAGATGTTGAAGACGTGACTGTTTATCTTTAGAATGACTGTAAATAGCATTATAAGCTTTATGCTTATAAGTGTTCACCATGTATCAGCTATTGAGAATAGTCTAATATTGGGGCATATAAATTCTTGATTGAAAAAAATGGGTATTAGTACCTGTGTGAATACCCATTATTTTCCAACCAGGTTTTATATGTCTCAATATCAAACTATTTTCTATAGCTAATACACAATGAACACTTATATACTTAAAATTTATAATTATCATTTACAGAATTTTCACTCATCATTGTTTCTTCATTTAACACTTTAGAATGATATTGAAGAATAGGTGTGAGAGTCCAGATCTGATTGATGTGAACGTGAAACAGGTAAAATATCTTGGCTGGATATGGCTGGTTTTAAAAATCTAAGAGGTTAAACAAAGTTCAACATCTCAACTTAAGTAAATGTATTGAAAATATATTAAAGCCTACTCAAATATTCCCATTAATTCTTATCTAATAGACACAACATTTTTCTTGAGTAAATAATAAAAACAGTGTCTTCTATCATTTTAAATATTTCGGTGATTTAACATCAGTGTGTGTATGTGTGTCACCTTAATAAAACACTGGGTGACCAACAACACTTTCACCTCCCTACATATAAATCTTTTAATATACATATTTCAACAACCATCAAGTTGAACACTGTTGTTTCCAGTAACACCTGTGTGAGGGTGTGTGTGTGTATGTAGAAATATGTGTATATAGTTGTATATAGGTGTATAGGTGTGTGTGCGTAACAGGCCATCATGAAATTTCACAATTTAAATGTATAAATGTTGAAGCCTTGGTTATTTTTGTTTGTTTATATATTTATCATTTTTATAACTTTTTATTTTCCTTCCTATTTTTCTTCGTTTTTTCTATTTTGAGTGATAAAACAAACATCGAATGAAGATAAATGTGCTCATGTGTGTGTGTTTGTGTGTGTGTACACACACTTATTTCTATTTATAAGTAAATATTGAGAATCTAAGTATAAAGATTAGAATTGTATAGTCTGCTATTGATAGTGCCAATACATTTAAGAATTTCTCAGTGAAATGAGAAATATATTCTTTTGGAACTGAATATCATGTAAATGGGTGTTAATAAATGTTTAAGATAACTGATAATTCAATGAAACATCTAGAATAGAATATAAGTACTTATCTTTTGCTATATGACTGTTTTTTTTTATGGCAATTGCTTACAAGGTTTGCATTTGTTGAATCTAAAGCCATTTGAATGCTAACCAACTTGTTCTCATTATACAATTGTGTCAAAGAACTTTAAAGGTTTAACTCTTTAACATTCAGATTACTCTATCAAATGTAATGCTTCTTTATTCATATTGTTTTTAATTAATCATGCATTGTTTCATAGCTTCAAGAATTTAATGATTTGATTGTTTATTTTAAAAAAAGATATTGTAGGTTAGGTGCAAGAGGCCTGATCTAACCAGTTTGAACACAAAACAGGAAGAACACTTGACTGGATATGCCCAGTTTAAAGTTCAGTGAACAAGACAAATGTTGGCCTTAACTTTGCTGAAAATCATTGGCAAAGATTTTTATCATATCTAACCTGGAAACCTTCTTGATAAATTACCACTCAAGAGATAAGTTACTGATCAGACCCTCACTTTGTCTCAAAATTTTGGGGGTTGTAGGTCTGCCAAGCTACTTCATTTGTAGAAGGGCTTTCTTACAGAAAACCTCATTAATTTGCCATCTTAAGACCAGTTACTGATCAGACTCTTTCCATGTCTCATATTCTGAGATCAGAAGTCTGTCTGACAACTCCATGAGTAGAAGGTGTTCTTGCCAAAGCTCTCACAGATTGCATTTTATCAGCCCTCATGTACCAAACAGCTTGGTTATGTCTGAAGCAATTGTAACTACAGAATTAAAAAAAATTCCATAAATTCCAGCCTTTGTTTTAATATATCCATATGCTCTAACTAATATATTTTATCAGGAATTTCAACTTATATTGATGGCTTTCTTTTTAAAGATAAACGTTCTACATATAATTTAATTGATAACTGGGATTCACAGAAGAGCTTAGTGAAGACAGCGCTCAGGTTTTTATCCCTTAAGTGGTTGGCATTTGGAAGGGCATCCAGCTGTAAAAATCATGCCAAATCTGACCTCACCTGTGCTCGTGCCATGTAAAAAGCACTGTGCACTCTGGTTGGTGTTAGGAAGGGCAACTGGAAATGTTGAAATACTAAAATGACTTATGTACAAGAGGTTAGACTTAACTTTCTCATTGCTTGCACTTAATGGATTAATTAAACATGTGTACACATAAAATTATTTGGCATGTAAAAAGATGATGATTGATGATTTTGTTTCCTGCTTACATCATCATCATCATCGTCGTTTAACGTCCGCTTTCCATGTTAGCATGGGTTGGACGATTTGACTGAGGACTGGTGAAACCAGATAGCTACACCAGGCTCCAATCTGATTTGGCAGAGTTTCTACAGCTAGATGCCCTTCCTAACGCCAACCACTCAGAGAGTGTAGTGGGTGCTTTTTACATGCCACCGGCACGAAGGCCAGTCAGGCGGTACTGGCAACGGCCACACTCAAAATGGTGTATTTTATGTGCCACCCGCACAAGAGCCAGTTCAGGTGCACTGGCAACGATCTCGCTCAAAAGTCCTTACACATGTCGCGGGCACAAATAAAATTTTATTGTTTGTTTCAATACAATGGTTGCTAAAATTAAGATTCAAATTGAAACTTTCGTTTGTGTATGGTTACTTAAAATTATGTTATTTCTCTTAATAAACCACTTAATTAATTTAAGATTAAAATTTGTTTGTACTCATGATTATTTAAAATTAAAATTATAGTACCTCTTAGTAAAAGTCTTCAAGGATTAAAGTTAAAATATGGATTGATACAATTAAGATTACAGTCTCCCTTATTGAACAACTGTATCCTATGGCAAAATGCTGGCCCTCCTTAAAGTAGAGAAAATTGAGAATTCTAAACTATTAAAATATGATTATACATTTATGAGAGTAGAAAGAGAAGTTAGACTTCACATTAATGAATATTGTAAATGTTAGAGAGTAATTTATAGTTCAAATTAAGTAATCTATTATAACTCTATCCAAATATATCTGACTAACTTGTGTCAACATCATTACAAGGTTAACAGAAAGATCTTTCCTTAATGAAAGATAATTCCATAATTGGTTTTCTGAGACTGTTAAATCAGTTCTATCTTGGATAAAACTGATACTTTTAAAGCTTACCTAAAGAGGTTGAAATATCTATCTCTGTATTAGTTCTAATGTCTCTCTTGGATTTCATGCTGTAGTTTCTTGGCATTTCTCCATTCATTACATATCACTGAACTCGAGTTACTTTGAGAAGGAAGCAAAACAATAATTGCTTGCATTTGTCAGATAGTGAAAATCAGATTTATACTGCAGGTGATATGTTTTGCAGGTGACATCGTATGGCTGGAAGGTAATTAGAAACATCACTGTTGATTGATGAAGATTGGAAATTAAGTTAGAATTTCATGGAGACTAATTATTCTCGTTTGTGTGTCCTCAGCGTGATTTCTAGTAACTTCCACAGAATTTGTGAAATTTTATGGAATAGGATTTTAATGTATTTGAATTTTTGTGCTGTATTTGCATAAAGTTTGCCTCCCAGCCGCATGATTTTAGATTCAGTCCCACTGCATGGTACCTTGGGCAAATGTCTTCTACTATAGCTTCAGGCTGACCAAGGCTTTGTGGGTGGATTTCTTAGGTTTCTTTCAATTTCTGTCAACTTGTCTGTCTGCTTATCTCCATATCATAGCATTGCATAATAATTGTAAATGAGTGTCGCTATCATACATTCAATGTCATTTACTTCTATAGCAGCTGTCGTTGGCTGTTCAAGTGCATATTATTAAATGGAAAAACAGTTAATATAAATCACTATAAGACATTTTAGTGTATAAATGTATTGAGTCCTGGGGTTCATTTGTTCAACTAAACCCTTCAAGGCAGTGCCCCAGCTTGGCTGCAGTCTAATGGCTGAAACAAGTCAAAAGTAAAAGGTGTATGACTTAGTGGTTAGGATGTTGCACTCACAATTATGAGATAGTAGTTTCACTTCCTAGACTTGTTAGTACATTGTGTTCTTGAGTAAAACACTTCATCTCATGTTACTCTGCAATCACTTTGATACCTGAAACATGGTCCATTGTGCACCTGCTCAGACAATGTTGATTTGATGGAGAGAGTGAGCTAATGTGTAGCATGAACATTTGATCACTATAAACAAATCATTTGTGCAGGTTGTTTGGCAAAAGCTGAAATGTCATCTTCAATAGGACAGTCCATCATATATATATTGTTTAATAATGACGAAACTGACTCAATAAAACAAACTATATTTTAAAGTTTCCAAGAGGTTACTACAAAATTCTTTCTTAAACTTGACCTTAAAAGAAATTTATACATTATTTGGCGGTAATGTGCAAGAGATTGGAATCTCATTACAGAACAATGTAAGATTTATATTGTTTAACCTCAGGTCAGGTTTAATTGAACAAAGGCATTCCAACTGTAGCCTTACAATACATCTTTTCTTTTCTTTCAAACACAGTATATCCAGAACTACATTATCGCATGTGTCATGTTTTTTTTTCTATGATAGTGGGGTAGAATTTGAGTAAGAGTTGGTTATTATTTCTAGTAAGTTGAATGACTACATAGAAGCTTCCCTTGTTTGTTTGAAGAAGATGTGTTTTTTTTTGTACTAAATGTTGAGTATTAAAGGCTTTCACAGAAATTCCTGAATGTTTGTGCAGAGTGTGAGAAGATGAATATCCAGAATTGATTCTTTTTCTCAGACTTTGTTTGGGTATTGAAGATAACAATTTGGAGGAAAGAAGGTGAAGAAGAGAATAGTTCATCCAAGGGTGAATAGCATACAGATTTATGTATTAATTGATAGGTCAGCCTCCTTTGAAATTGCTGATTTGAACTGCTTGTAGTATCTGGCATGCACTTGGAACTCTCTTCTGCTGTTACTCTCTAACTGTTAGCAACATTACACAAAGGAAGGTTTAATCAGAAGCAGTGAACTGACTAGTCCCCAAAGCAGAGGTCCATTCCATGTGTTTGCAAAGGGGCACGCTATGCTTATGTCATTGAAAGATATGTTATCTCTACTTACCACAAAAGAGCTACAGTGTTTTATCATGATAGATTGTTTAAAAGTCTCAGAAAACGTTTTTTGTTCTATCATCAACATTTTGGAGTAACCAAGTGGTATATATAGCTGTTGTATCTCTTCAAAGGTGGTGGAAGAATAGGATGAAGATGTGCACAAGTACTGAAATTCTGTTAATGAGTGGTAGAATTAATGAACTGGCAAGTTTGATCAGTGTAGAAGAGCCTGCATAGTTATGTGCTCTGTTCCCTTTTCCCAGATTAACTGTATATATATGTGTGTATATGTAGCTCTTTTCTTTCTCAAAAGAATGATTTCTGATGTTTGTTAGTGATGAAAGATTTACTTGTCTGGACTGCCACTATTTTGTAGTGTTCAATAATTGTTTCCTGCCTCCCTCATTGGCACCATGACATATTTTGGATGAGTGGTGTTGTCAGTTCAATCAGTCCCAGTAGCTCATTGGTACTTGTTTAGTCAGCACAAAAGCAATCAAAGTTGAAGCTGACCAAAATAGAATATTTTAATTTTAAGACACATAAATACAAAGTGTTCAACTGATTCTCTAAACTTTGATGTCTCAAGAGCTCAAATATGTGGTGCAAAGAGAAGGAAGAGAGTGGCTCAAAAGCAATTCACAGAACTGTGTATTCTGTTTGTGAATGACAAAATACCAGCTCAGAGAATCATGAAAGAATATTAAACTGACAATGTGGAATCACATTAATCCTTATTGACCATGAAGATAAAAACAATACTGTATATTATCTTTATATATGCATGGTAAGTGCTGGTGAAAGAAGCAAGACTGCCTCAAGCACATCCTTAAAATTCAATGCATAAATTTGTTTACAAGCTCTTACTAAGTAATATGAAACTCATTTGCATTTGGATTGCCTCGTCCATGTAGTTTATCTCCTGAGAATGCCAATCACATAATTTGTTACCTGAATGGTTTGACCTTAAGTGTGATGTTTGACAAGGCTGATATGATAGTCATTAGGAGTTCAAGTCAACTTGAAGAGAGACACAAAATGATTTCTGTTGTGGTATCTGAGATATGCAGATATGGTATCTGAGATATACAGGATATGCAAAACAATGAATGATGAGGTACAGTGGGATCAGGTACCCTATATTCCTGATATGCTTAACACTTATTGCATCAAAGACCATGCTGGAATAAAAAAGTGATGATATAAAGCAAATTCTGTTATCTGTAGGTTTGAAAACCTTCCCTACATTACTAGCACCTTTGTAATTGTGATTGGTATGAAAGTGGCTGAGCCTATTAGTGTAGCTGGTGTCTCTAAGTGAGTCAGTGTCTGGTATGAATGTGTTTGTCATTAGAAAGCATTATCTTTGTGACATATTGGAAAATGACTCTGAAAATATGAACCTGTATCCAGAAAATCACGTTAGAATTAAAGATACATAAATATGGGATTATTTATAGAGAGAAATGTGTGTGTGTGTGTGTGTGTGTGTGTGTGTGTGTGTATAATCGCATATGCATACCACTACATATATGTATTTGTGTAATGCGAATGTATATATAGTTTCAACACACATTCTTGGAATATAAAGCTTCTGTAACTTCTGAGTTTCATACTGTAGCTTTCAAGTAGATACTAGATTGAATGTCGCTTTATGTATATATATATATATATATATATATACATATATATATATATATATGTGTGTGTGTGTGTGTGTGTGTGCGTGTGTGTGCATACATATTAGCACATGTATACTCTAACACATGCATAGACATAGGCACACATAAGAACACATAAATGCAGATGCATATATACATTTCTCTATGATTATACAAACACCTTTACACACACACACACCACCACCACCACCACCATCATTATAATCATCATCATCATCATTATCATATAAGCGTTGAAATAGTGTCTTGACACTGATAGTCAGCATCAGTAAATCTTTAGTGATTGACTCACATCAGAAGCAATAGTCAATTGTAAAGTAGTTTTCTCAGACTGGCAACAAGAATCAGTGAAAAGGAACTACTTTAGATGAGAGGTCAAAGGTTAAGCTACATAGATTCTTTTTGATCTCAAGCCAATTTGACCCTCTTTACTTTTGGGGTCAGACTTGGAGATATTTTCACTTTCTTCATTTCCTGTTAGATTTATATTATTTACTAACAAAAAAAAAAAAAAAAAAAAAAAAAAAAAAATAATAATAATTGTATATCTTACAACATAAATAACAACAACAAAAACAGTAGCAATAACTGTCACATACCTTCTAAACAATGACTAAATTTTGTTGTTTTTTTGTTTTCTATTTGTACAGTATTTAATTTTCCATCTTTTTGTTTCACATTTTGCTGTGGAAACAACTCTGTCAGGACAATAAACTCAAATCTCACTAGGGCTAATTCTACCTTTCATTCACCCTCCTATCTTTCTCACTAAAGTCTATAAAGCAAATGCAAAGCATGTCTTGGGTTCAATACAGTTTATTTCATCTTCTGCCAGCAAATTTTTATTTTATAATCAAACAAAAAACTCATACTATTATTATTAAGACAGTGACTAAGGTGGCCAGTTGGTAGAATTGTTAGCATGCTGGGAAAAAAATGTTAAGCCACATTTCATCCATCTTTACTTCAATCTGAGCTCAAATTCCGTTGTGGTTGACTTTGCTTTTCATCCTTTCAGGATTGATAAAATAAGTACCAGTTGAGCACTGAGATAGATGTAATTAACTATTCCCCTCCCCTCAAAATTACTGGCCTTGTGACAAAATAAGAAACGATTATCAAGGCAGTGAGTTGACAGAATCATTAGCATACTGGACAAAATGCTTAGCAGCATTTCTTTTGGATCTTTCTGGTCTGAGTCAAAATACTGCTGAGGCCAACTCTGTCTTTTATCCATTTGTGGTCAATAAAATACAGTACTAGTCAAGTAGTGATACTTTAGTTGATGTAGTCGTCCTCTCCTTGAAATTACTGGTCTTGAGCCAGAATTTGAAAGCATTATTACTATCAAGGCAGTAACCTTGCAGATTCATTACAATGCTCTAATGCTTTGTGGCTATTCATATTCTTCCTACTCTTTACATTCTAAGATCAAATATTGTAGAGGTCAACTTTACTGCTCATCCTTTCTAGGTCAATAAAATTAAGTATCAGTTATATATTTGAGCTTATGGAATCAACTAACACCCTCTTTAAATTGCTGGCCATGTGCTGAAATTAGAAATTATATCATTTAAAAAAATTAGGAGCAATTATTATTATTATTATTAAAAACTATTAGGCCATGTGTACAAATGAACATGGCCTAGTAGTTAGAGTGTTAAACTTTCAATCTTGTGATTTAATTCCCAGATTGGGCAGGCTGTTGTGTTTTTGAGCAAAACACTTCATTTCACTTTACTCCAGTCCACTCAACTGTAAATGAGCAACTCTACGATGGACTAGCATCCTTTACAGGGGAAATGCATTCTCAGTCACTTTTATGCTGGAAAGAAACTTAGTAATTGGCTCTATGAGTCTTCTGCCTAAAGAAAGTACTTTGTTTTTTTTAAATCAGTGTAGTTGCATTGTTCTAGATTCCATTTTCAAATTCATCTGAGTACAACTTTGTTGTTCATCTATATCTGGTACTTAAAATAAGTAACAAGTACCAATTAAGTACAGGGGTCAGCTTGACTATTTCTCCAATAAAATATGTCACTTTATGCTGATACCAGAAATAATTATTTTTGTTTAGCAAGGCAAATTTTGCTTTGCATTCATCCAAAGTTGAGAAAATGGATATCAGTTGAATACTAAGATTTGTGTAATTTTTTCCTTCCCTTAAAACTTTCAGATTTTTTAGTTTAAGTTAGAAATCCTTATTAGGGTGATTGGATAGTGGCAGAAACAGTTATGTTGGATTAAAGCAGTGTTTCTCAACCATTTTCAGTATTCCCCACCTACCATCATCATTTAATGTCAGTCTTCTATGCTGGCATGGGTTAGACACTTTGTCAGGATACAAAGAGCCACAGGATGAAGTCAAGCTCCAATATCTGCTTTTGCATGAATTCTGTGGCTGGATACGCTACCGAATGCCAGCCACTTTACAGAGTTTGCTTGTCTTTTTTTTGTAATTTTAGCACTAGTGAGGTGGCCAGATAACTCACAAGGCAAAGACCCATTACTTAAGTGGGGATGTGAGAGAAGTGATTTTATGCTATGTGTTGAGAAGTGAAAATATGATAGACAGACATGCTCAAGTATATTGCTACAGAGAAAATACATGACCAAAATAAAAGTAGTCTTGTAGTCAGTACAATCTATTGCATAACAATTAAAGGTACAGATCATCCAAGTTGTTAGCAATGGATAGAATGCCACACAGAATTGTTCTGCATCTCTGTGTTCTGAGTTCAAATCTCACTGAGGTCATCTTTGCATTTCTTCCTTTTGAGCGCAAAAGAAAAAAATGGTATTAATCTAGGATGATGGACAGGTGAAACTGCAAGGAAGTTGGATTTGATGCTTTGTGGTATTTGTTCCATGTCTTTGCAATCTAAGTTCAAATCCAACCATGGCTTACTTAAAAGTGACAGACATATCTACTGCACTGTTCAACACCACCACTTGGCACCTTAGGTACATTTAGCAAAGTCCAGTGTGTTGCAAATGTTTGGGCTAAGTTTCTAGTTTGTCCTAGTCTAAATTATTTCTCTCCTTCCTACCAGTCTTGAAGGGTCTGTGACAGTCATAGGAACTGCATTGCATCCCACTAAACTATATGTGTGTGTGTGTGTAGGTAAGTACAGTTAGCAATTGGAATAACCATCTAAGGGATAAGAATATCCGTTATTACTACCAGTATACATTACCTATGTTAACCCTGAGCATGGATATGCAAGCATACTATGCTCATAGGATACAGGTAATAACAAAATAAACAAGAGTTTATCATGAATCAAATTTAAATTAAGCAGAAAATGGAGAAAATTTTGATCAACAAACAAATTGACTACCATCAGTTATTTTTTTTAATACAAAACTTTAACATTGCTAACAGCCATTTCTGCTACCTATGTCAGTTGGTGCTTTCAAAGAAAATTATGAGAATAATATTCATCATGTTTTATAGCACATCTGATCTGGTACATGGAGCTTCATCAAAGTAAATACAAATACATAAAAGAAGACAAGAGGGAAGAGGAAAGAACAGGGCCCCGAGATGAGGAAATAAAGCTTAATAAATTAGAATCATACCATTTTGCAGTGTAAAGTTTGAAGTTGATGAGCAAATGAATAAACTAGAAAAATAATTGGTGGGTTAATCTTTCTTTAGGGGTACTAGGATGTATAAATAAAAAGAAAAACTAGAACTCACATCTGGATTTGCCAATAGGCCTAGAAAAGAATAGTACTTAAGATTTCATAAATTGTGCTAATTAATATTTATTCAAAAACATGCACATAAAGTTGTTACAGTAGTGTACTTACTGATATACTCTAAAGACCAACCATTTGTTGTCCATTATGGAATTGACCAAAGTCCAGCCATCCCTATAATTGGTCATTTAAATTTAAAACCAAGGGCAATCTTAGACCATTATAGAGGTACATGTAAATAAAGAAGTAAATAAAGTAAAAGTGTGGGGAAGTAGCCTGTGTCATAAGTGTCCAGTGAGCGTCTGTGTCAGTATATAAACCAGTCTAACATGAAAACAAGCAACCATACGACAGTAAATAACAGCTAAGGGGAGACTGCCATTAGGGAAGGTAGTTGCTAGGGCATTTACCTTCAATTATAATACTAAATTTATCTTCCTAAATAACCACTGTAGCCCCAAGTGGTGGTTATACTAGACAAACAGTAATTTCATATTTATACACCCTGGTATCCCTAAAGAAAGATTAACCCACCAATTATTTTTCTAGTTTATTCATTTGCTCATCGACTTCAAGCTTTACACTGCAAAATGGTATGATTCTAATTTATTAAGTCTTCTTTCCTCATCTCGAGGTCCTGTTCTTTCCTCTTGTCTTCTTTTATGTATTTGTATTCACTTTGATGAAGCTCCGTGTACCAGATCAGATGTGCTATAAAACATGACGAATATTATTCTCATAGACGTCAGTGATTGGTTGAAATTACTGAAATACGACAATTTTTTTTACATGAAATAACTTCGAATACAAAATTTTTTATCTGTTCTATAACAAAAAAATATACAAGTATACGAAGTTTGAAAGTGTTTCGGTATCAAAAGCACTACATAAAACATAAATGAAAAGTGGTGCCCGTCAATTCAGAAAGATCCAAATTTTCTTTATTTTCCCCTTAATTTAAAATTTATATATATATATACACACATACACACACACACACACACACACACACACACACACACACACACACACACACACACACACACACACACACACACACACACACACACACACACACACACACACACATATATATATAATATTAAGATTCAGTTGAATTAGGTACTTAATTTGGGACACCTTGTTAGGTTGATCTAATTTGTACACCCAAACAATATCAGGTGAATATCAAACTCTGTACAGAAGTGGTTGCACTTGATATTCATGCAATGTATGCAGATAACATGACCCAACTTAGTGAAATCTGCTCTTGGTTGTTCAGACATGTACTTTATATAACGATACAAAAAAACCTTCCATGATATTTCCGAAGTGCAGATTCCAGGGTAGGTGAATAAAATATGAATGAGTAACAAAGATGTACAGATGTCAATTCATTACAGCTGTTTCAAGCAACTCCTTATATTGATTAATGAAAACATTACATCATTGCAAAGAAACTATTTTCATCAGATGACTGCATAAATAAATTAGATCTTAGGGTGTCGTGTGTTCATAGGATTACTTGTACCTTTAAATATTTTAGAAGCAGGTAATTAATATTTATATCATACTGTATTTTTGGTGACACAAGTTATTCAGGATGCCATATCATTCATAGACTACACTCTGTGATGTTGAAACCTATTCAATAATGCATTCTAGTTACCCTTAGCCCCTTTGACTGATAAACTTTTAATAATTACAATATATATTTACCCCTTCCCATAATGGATTCTTAAAATTTGCACCTCCCCTAAATATAAGATACACCCTCTAAGATCTGTTACTATTCTTCCCCGATCATTTTCTTTGATGTACTTTAGATATTTCCAAAGGTAATTTTGTCTCTATTAAAACTTGGTATATCTATATTTTATTTTATCTTTTATTGATAATAATATTCTGGCTATAATTTTTTCTATATACCAATACCATAATAAAAAATCTTTTCATTTTATTTCATCTTATATCCTTCTTTATATCTTTTTTATACCTTTTTATATCATCTTTTTATATGTTTTTAGAAAAACTTTAAAAGTTCATTATATTTTATAATTTTTTTAATGTTTTATATGATTATATTTTATGCCCTTATATCCCCTTTTATATATTTTCATGGTTTTTATATTGTTATATATTTTTGATTACACATTATCTTATAAATTCTTATATTTTATTTTTTAAATAATTTTATGCCTTTATATATCCTTTTATATATTTTTATAGTTTTTACAGCTCGTAAATTTGTGACAATTTATACTTTTTTCATAAAATTCACTGTATACTGTGATCTTATATTTTCTAATTACACATGATATTCATTATGTGATTATAGGACTAAATTTGTTTATATCTTGTATCTGAATGCACTCCTTTATATATCTAATATCTCTAATTTACTTACCCTATACATTAGATCTCATTTCTTACTATATCCTATCTTTACCCACCCATATTTGATAGGAATAGTTTTAATATCAGTTTATACTATAGATATCTTTTCATATTATAAATATTTCTATTATACATTCATCATTTACCAGGATATTCTTTAACAGTACATTTATGAAAAGTCTTAATATCTTACAGTATCCCTTAATTGAAATTTTAAGTATAACTTCTAGCCTCCATCTATATATTAAATTATATTTTGCTTTAACATTATAAATATGCTAAGTTACTTATCTTCCACCCCTAATTTCTAATACTTATTCCTTTAGTTTTTCATTACCTTCTCCTTTAAGATGACAATCAAAATAAGTATTATTAGCTCTTTCTATCCTTCTTTCTTCCAATTATTACCCTTTCCCCATCAGGTGTTACCCCTTTTTTACCACCTCAAGCCTTACCCTTGGTGTAGACAAAGCCGGATATAAGGTTCCAGTACTTAGTCTAGTAGGTTGTCATGATATTGATAAATTTATCACCTTTGCCTAGAATACAGCTGCAACTCCAAAAAGATTTAATTTTGGATGATTGAAGACTACATTTCCCCTATTGTCTTTGAAGTGTAGATAACTAGGTCACTACTCACAATTATTCCTCTCCACCACTATAACCTCTACTAACCTTAAATTCTAGTAGGTTCGACACTACATAGACTATTTTCTAAACATATTTTGTCAAAGATATAACAGCAGAATCAATGTAAATAATTGAGCCCCGCTGTTGATATGAATGTATTAAAGCAGTTGGTTTGTCATTTGGGTTTCAAGTCTATGCAGTCATCTGATGAAAATGGTTTCTTTGCAATGATGTAATGTTTTCATTAATCAATTAAAGAAGTCGCTTGAAATGGCTGTAATGAATTGACACCTGTAGATCTTTGTTACTCACTTATTAATAGCCTGAGCAAAGTTCAGAGAGCTCTTACTTCTGCTGGTGACAAAGGGCTTCTCACTCAGAGTAAAAGGTAGACTGTATGACATGTGTCTTGCGCAAGGATACAATGCACCACCAAGAATCAAACTCACGACGTTACAGTCATAAACTAAATACCCTAACCACTAAACCATATGCCTTCATCTTAAAATAGGAAGAACACATTGGAAAACATAAAGTGGATAAAAGATTGGGTAGTCATGCTTAGTATATCTTTTATCATTGGACTACAGGTTCAGAGGTGACTGGGGGCTAAGCAACAATAGCAACTAGGTTTGATCCCTAAACCCCATACTCCATAGGTACTGTACCTTTGCCTTGTAGAGAGAACCCTATTACATGTTCCCATGTGCAGTGATTTATTGTAATGTGGCAGTCAGGATATATTACAGTTTGTTTCTACATGCCACTTATTGTTGCTTAGTGCTAGGTCAACTCTGATCAGACCACTGATCATCAAAGGCATTCTATCAAGGGTTCCAATGTTTATGGAGGTGGGGTCTTGGACTACATTATCCTGTGTGCCCTTTCTTTTAGATGACAGGGTATGATTGAAAAAAATTTGGCTGCTGTTTCTAGTAGACCAAGCGACCAGTTAGAGGTTTTATCATTGATTTGTCTGTGTACCTGTTTAGCCCAGGTCAACTCTGAATAAGTAGACCTATGACCAAAGGTATCCACATGTGAACATCCTGTCTTTTTTAGAGTTATGTAGAGCTAAATCATCTAGTGTGTTCTTTCCTTTCTTAAGGCAACAGTGTTAATGGAAGGAAATTTGGCTGCTATTTCTAGCAGATCAAGCGGCCAGTTGAAAATTTCCTCAATGGCTTTACCAACCTGTAGGTTGTGATTGGTTACTTTTATGGTTGCAAGCAATATGGTCTTGGCTGACTGTTTCTGTTCTTCTGATTACTGTTGTCTCTCAGCACAATGTCTTGGGTTAATAGAATTATAATTGATGTTTTTGCTATTTTTAGAGTAAGTGGGAATAAATATTTAGTAAGGATAAATATTTTAGGGCATTGCCATTGTAATAGCAGTTATAGCAGTTTTGTAGATGTATCTGTTAGTTTATGTGTGATTGGACAAAGGCTGTGTGAGTTGGTGCTTCATGTAGCAACAAACATGGCAGTGTCTTTCTCCTTACTTTTTACATCTATTTTCTTTTTAATGCTGGTACCATGGGTTTGGGTGAAGACATTATTTTGATGTAGTATTATACATTTGGATATTCTTCCTCTTGCCAAAAACTTACTTGTTTTGCAGGTAAGGGAGTCTGTGATCCCGCTTGTCCTCTTAAGACACAATTATAGAACATATTGCTTATAGGAGAAGACATAAATATGACGTTACTGCTTTTGCTCAAGCTGTATCAACTGAAGATGTGTGGAGTGTAAACATTCTAACACATAAAAACATGTGGATGCATGTACACTTACATGTATGTGTGCAAACATATGAAACACACACAAACACACACAAATATGTGTGTGTAATCAGGCTTCATTTTAACTAATTTTGTTTTATTGAATATATAGTCTTCAAGAAATACATGTTATTGGTGCTGATGTTTAATTTATAGAGAACAAAATGTCAAGGCACTGACCTCTACAAGGGATGTGTCAATTGTAGATTAGAGGTTGATATCAAGGGTTGGTTCCAGTTATATCATGTAAAGTTATGAGAGAACTAGCAATAAAAATGGTACATGATAAATTAAAGTGGCCTGGAGACTTCAATTAATTTTTATAATTTCTTTAGTTGTATGCAATCAAAAGTTATTTCCTCTCCCCTTCCTTTGCTTAATTGTATGTGAGTTTATGTATATATGTAAATATATATATATGCACATGTGCACACACACACACACACACACACACACACACACACACTTAGACACAAAGCTTAGCTATATGCACATAAACATATTTAAAATCAAAATAGAAGCTAAAACACATGGGACAAACAAAAATACAGATACAAGTTAATACACACAGATACACATAAGATTAGATACAGGCACCGGTACACACACACATGCACACGCATTTCCTCTAATAGATAGTATTTCTCCTTTTAGAAGCACAAAATTTTATATTATGCACGCACACGCACACACACACACACACACACACACGCACACGCACACGCACACACACACACACACACACATTCTATCTCATGTACATGCTTGTTCTTACAATGTCAAACATATATACACACATGAATGGTGAACAGAGGCACAGCAAGTGTTGGGGGTGGGGTAAAATGGTACATGTGTGAAGGAGGTACAAAATTATTTCTTGCTTTTGGTGCCTCTTTACGCCATTTATGAAGAATTCTTCAGTAGTTTTTGGCAAGAGTTCTGTCAGTAGTTCAGTCAATGAAATGAACTTCTCATTGTCACTTCCTGGCACTATAATTCCACAGACATTTGTACCTTTTATGTAATTTTCAGAATGACTCAAAATGATGTTCATTATCATCATCATCCTTTAAAGTTTTGCATGAGTTGGGTGTTTGATAGGAGCTGGAGAGCCAAGGGACTATGCCAAGCTCTGTTGTCTGCTTTGGCATGGTTTTTACAACTGGATGCCTTTCCTAGTGCCAGTGACAAAGCTAACCTTTTGAATTAGGTACATCAAGGCTTCTACAAGGGGGTACTGAAAAGTTCCTGACTTTAAGGGTATTGCAAATGGTCTGGCCCAACCTTCTGAGTTCTTTTACAAGGATTAGAAAAACTTAAGGATTTCTGCATTAAGTGTATGAATCTGAGAGTGAAATATATTGAATAAAATCATAATTAAGTTATCCTCCTGTATTTTCTTTCACCCAAAGCCAGGAACTTTCCAGCACCCCACCTATATGTGGTTTCTATCTTCTAAATAACAGTGGAAAAACTTTGGGCATATTGGTGCTGACGTAGAAGACAATTGATAAAACTATGAACAATAGTATGAACATGTAAATATCTGGGTTTGTTATTTCTTTATTGCCTACAAGGGACTAATTATATCTGTGTTTGTGTGCATATGAACATTTCTATATGAGTGTGTGCATGCATGTATGTGCTTGTATGCGTGCATTGGGTTTTCTTTTTTTAATTCTTCCAATAAAGGAGATTATTTCTAACAAACATATTGCTATCATGAAATTTAGATGGCAATAGTATAGAGTTTGATAAAAATGCCAGGCATTAACAGTGAACACATGCAATTACTAAGCAAACTTCTTAACCACTCAGTCACACACATGCACACCCTACTCTCATATCTTTATACATACAATTGTATATATATGCACAAACCCATGTGTATACTTGTAATGCTATACTTTCTCCCCTTTAATTTTCTATGTATTTGTACTCAGTGTAAGTCTACCCTGTTAATAAATAAACAACTATATATTTATACTTGAATATTCATCGTCTGAAATTTTCCTGTCTTTGCTTTCTCTCTGCTTATATGTATGTATATTTGTATATCTAACCCAAGCAGTTTTGTTTGTTTATTTGCATCATTATCTCTACATACATGCAAATGCACACACAAATACATACATTCATTTGTGCATGGGTGTACATACATATAAACATGTGTATGTATACATATTCATCTACATATGCATGTGTAAATGCATATATACACATGTATTAATTTATATGTGCATGCATATACCTGCATGTACTTGCTTAAGCACACACATAAACAAACATGTACAAGCAATACTTACTTGTACACACATACATATATAAATGCCCACACAAACATATATGCACATGTCTCTCTCTTTCAGAAACGATGGTAGAAGAGGCTTATAACTGTTCTAGTATCCTTGAGTGTCATATGGTATTATTCAAACCTTTGCTAAAGAATAGCAGCAAAAACAAATGCATCAACTAAGGTCACAAAACTGACATGAGCAACATCAAGCTGGGAGTTTTCAATGACATTCCAAGTGACCCCAGAATTACTGGAATAATCTTAACCTCATCAATGACCTTGAGAAATACTCTACGTACAAAAATCAAAGAAGTCAGCATAGATTGTTTCCAGCAAATTTGAAGAGGATGGTAATATTTCCAGGAAGTGTATTTCTTTTGGACTTACATCAAGTCACATGTAGATCATAATAGTGTACCTGTACTGGCACTCCATCAGTTATGATGATGAGGGTTCCAGTTGATCTGATCAATAGAACAACCTGCTTTTGAAATTAATGTGGAAATGGCTGAGCACTCCACAGCCACATATGCCTTTAACTTAGTTCTCAAGGAGATTCAGTGTGACATACAACTTGACAAGGCTGACTCTTTGAAATACTGGTACTACTCGTTTTTGCCACTGGAGTGGATGGGAGCAATGTGAAATAAAGTATCTTGCTCAAGGACATATCATGCCATTGGGTATTGAACTCATGGCCTTACAATCATAAGCCATGCATCTTCACATAATTGGTGTATTTGTCTGTTATTTAGTTTTTAAATAATAATCTAAAATCACCAGGTTTTCCAGACAATCATAGGGACCAGTCTAAGTGGAATAATAAAAATATGAAAGGCTTGTCTAAAATTCCTCATATAGCTCTATACTATTGCCATCTAAATTTCATGATAGCAATATGTTTTTTAGAAATGAGATCCTTTATTGGAAGAATTAAAAAAGAAAATCCAATACACACATAGAAGCACACACATGCATGCATACACTCATATAAAAATGCTCATACATTCACAAACACAGGTATTTACATGTTCATACAAATATACACATACATCATATACACAATGGTCCGTTTTATCAGAAGATGAATCAAACTGTAAATTCTTTCCTATTTAAATGCAATAAAGAATTATGCTACAAAATTACAATATCACACTAACACCACTTTTAAATAAAATGTTGCGGAGTAATTCCTACAGTTCAAGCAATGTGTTAATTCTATTTTCTGAACAATGCATGTTCAATCACAATATCTGTGTTAAGTTGCATGATTTATGCAATGTGTATTAAGTTAACACAAATTATGCAGTAAGTTGCACAAGTTATGCATTGTGTGTTAAGATAATTTTTCTTGTGAAAACACGGTGCAGACATTCACACTCACTTATTGCATAACTTGTTGGTTGTAATTAACTAGTCATAGGTAAATGGTAGCTGTAACTGACATGCCATAAATGCAGGTGGTCATAAATCACATAGGTTATAAGTTAGATAGTATATGATAGATAGCATAGATATTAGATCTGAAATGGAAATTAGATGAGGATTCTGAGAGGATAATAGGCAGCTTTAAGAATTAGTCGGATTCAGGAATGGCTGTGAGAGTATGTTTGTTTGTGTGTCACCTTGAGCAAAAAAGAAACTTCTATCAAAGACTTATATTACGCTATTATAAACCTCTCTGTTGTAGACACAAGGCCTCAAAATTTTTGGGGAGATAGTCGATTACATCGACCCCAGTGCATAACTGGTACTTATTTCTTTGACCCTGAAAGGATGAAAGGCAAAGTCGATCTTGGTGGGATATTTTGCTCTTATAATGTGAATGAAATTTAGAAGACAGAAACTGTATGAAAGCCAGTAGCTTCTGTTTATATGTATCTTACATTGATAAATATCAACCAGATGTAAACATCATCGAAGAAACACTAAGGTCACAAAGCTGACATGAGCAACATCAGTTTTTTGCTATTGTTGTTCTTCTCTGAGTCACAGACACACCCTCGTTACCCTCAGTATCAGAAAGGCAGTAAATCAATGATTTGCTTATCTAAAACCTCTAACACACTATGCTATAGTACATTATTTGCAATAACTAAAATAATTGTCCAGAAGTCTTGGATGGAAGAATAATGTTCTTAGGAACAGTCGTGAAGTGTTTTAGCTAAAGTGATAGGAAATAGAAGTGGGATAAATAGAGCAGATGGTTTGGCTAGTATCGGGATGCACAGGTTGTGAAGAAAGAAATTAGTGAGGAGCTATGTTTAGTAAACATCACCATCATTTTAACATCTACCTTCTTTTGCTTGCAAAAGTAAGATGAAACTACATTGGAATAGGGTTTTCTATGTTGAGATGCCCTTCCTGATGCCAACCTTCACCTATTTTAAAGCAAGGTAATAATCTCCAGGTCTATTGAACGATGATCAGTCAGAACATAGTAAAACTGAGAAAGTGGGAATGTTTGAATGAGTCTTTTGTTCACAAAGAACATGTAATATGTAAAAAAAACCCAAAAAACTGAACATTCTTTGATAGTGGACTGCAAGTGAAGAGCACTACCTGTATAAATAGTGATACTTTTACTTACAATTACCCTACATGTGAAGAGAAAGGGAAATACCAACTCACAAATGCTCACTTGCATACACACAGACAAATGTGACTTGTGTATGTGTATATATATATACATATATATGGTGACTACTGAGGACATACACAGGCTTGAAAGAAATGAAGCTAGTATGCTCCACTGGATGTATAATGTCAGTGTGCATATACAACAGAGTGTAGGTGCCCTGAGAGAAAAGTTGGACATAAGAAGCATTAGATGTGGTGTACAAGAGAGACGACTGCACTTGTATGGTCATGTATTGTGTATAGATGAGGACAGCTGTGTGAAGAAGTGTCACACCCTAACAGTGGAGGGAACCTGTGGAACATGCTGGTGGCATGTAAACAACACCATTGGAGCAAGGTCAATGCCAGTGCTGCTTGACTGGCTCCCAAGCCAGTGGCACATAAAAAGCACTATTTGAGCATAGTCGATGCTAGTACTGCCTGACTAGCCCCCATGCCAGTGGCACATAAAAAGCACCCACTACACTCTCAGAGTTGTTGGCATTAGGAAGGGTATCCAGCTGTAGAAACCTTGCCGGATCAGACAGGGGCCTGGTTGAGCCTCCTGGCTTATCAGTCCTCAGTCAAACCGTCCAACCCATGTCAGCATGGAAAGCAGACGTTAAATGATGATGATGAAATATATATGTGTACGTATGTATATATATATACAAACACACATGATGGATTGGTATTGACTGACCTGCAACTATAGTAGATATCCGCAAATAATGTTGATGCAATGAGACTGAATCTCTAACCACAAGGTTCCTTTGTGAATGTCTTAATTTCACAATCATGTTACTGACACACTAAGGATTACAGTTTGTTTTTGAGAGTATTGGAGAGATCCAAGTAAGAAAAGTTTGGACTGTATAGTTCTAGCTCATATTAATGTATTGGTTTATTTGGGAAACACTTACACAAGAGATTTACATCGACAATTTTTACCATTTTTACATGTAGTCTGAGAGATTAGGGGTTATAAAATAGAATTAGCATGTATGCTAGAGATTATTTTTATGGAGGTTTATATAAGATGGAAAGTTGCAGTTACTTATCTTAGCAGAATGCTCACTGGTTGACAGTTTAGGTTCCATCATCAATATTTGCTGTAAATGTTTCATAAGGAAAAGCTTCATAATGAAAACAGCGGGAGCAAAATATAATGGATAAGATTTGAGTTCTTGGATTGGTATAGTTTGGAGAGGGGATGAACTTTATCAGTATTATCTTTGCTTGATAAACAACACAAATACATAGTTTTCAGCTGTACACTTAGGCTTCATATGTGTGTGTGTGTGTGTGTGTGTGTGTTTGGGTTGTCTATTGCACACAAAAACTCCAAACCTGGTTAAATCATTTGATGTTAATAATTAATGCATGGTAGTATAAAAGTGAAAGGTGTTATCTCATTGATTTCATAAACATTTAACTAGAGCCGTTAACTAATGTCATTAACTGGAGCTGTTAACGGGTGTCGTTAACTAATACCATTACCTAGTGTCATTAACTGATGTTGTTAACTGATGTTATTAGTAAATAAAGTTAAGGTAGGTTGTCGGTGAAATAATTTTCAGTTTCACTGGATTGACATATCACCTTCTGCTGCTCGCTATCCTATATATTTCTCAAATATAACATGGCAGTACCTTTCAACAATTTATTAACTTAATTAAACTGTGACATGCACACCCCTTTCCAACCATTTCACCATTCACACATCAACTGCTTACATTCATGTCACATAAGTTCTGCGATAAATAAATGTCTTCATAATATTGCATTCCTTATATGACAGCTGTATGTAAGAATTGATGAGAACCTTCTGCCTACCAGTGACACTAACTAACATGGAACATTCTCAGGAATTCAACATCATGTCCAAAAATAAATAATTGTAATTTTCATTGATTTTGAGCACCAATCAAATTAGTACGCATTATTAGAAAAGTACTTCTTATGGTAGTAATAAATTCTTAATGTGTGCATGATCATAACCAAATATATATATTATTAGTTGAAGGTTATGTGATCCACAACATATCACCCTCCTCTTTTCACTATCACCTCCCATACTACCACCTTTCTCAACTCTTTCCACTTTCAGCTCTGTAGTCAAAGCTTGTAATATATTTGCATAGGAAAACCTCTTGGCATTCATTGCAACCTTTGTCACTTTTCCATCGATCATGTGTTTCTCAACATGAAAACACTGACCAATCAAATTTTACTAACACAGTTTTCCTCGTTGCTGTCGTAAGCTATGTGTAAGAGGCATCACTCTTGATGAAATGACTACTAACGTATGCACATAAACTGCTTTAATTGTATATATATATCATGTAACAAATCCAGTCAGTTGACATAATTGGCTCTTTAAGTGACCTTTTATCACTTTTTCAGTAACTATCGATGCTAGTCTCTCTCTCTCTCTCTCTCCCTCCTCTCCCTCATTCTCTCTCTAGACAAGAATCCATTCTGTGAAATGCTCACTGTGGAATCTGTTACTTTGTTTCTAACTCTGATCAAATCTAACAAATCAATATCAGATATTTTTGTTTCTTCTAAGAAATGCCGTTTTCTCAAGGTTATGATTAATTCCTGATAGGATGGCACATGATCTGATAACATTACCAAAATAAAGGAGGAATCAGAGATGACATCTCTCTCAGATGTTATCTCCTATCTCTATAGTGATACTTAACTGGTGGGTGCTAAGCTTATATATTCCTGTATCATTGCACTGTATTGGTCAGATTTAAAATTTTTGATATATCTTAAAGAGATCACTTCTGTTCAATATTCCATTATCTCTCATCTTGCATGTATTGTGCGTGTGTGTGTGTGTGTGTGTGTGTGCATGCATGTGTACAAGCATAATTATACAGTATGTGTATCTAAATGAGAAGTTTGTGGGTGAGGGTGAGTATGTAAAAGGATATATCTAAAGTGTGAATAAGCACACTTTATTATGCAAAGGTATTTATATACACCCAGGCACATAAATATAATTATATGAACTCACTGTAGTTTATATATATATATATATATATGACCTTGTTCTTATAGCTGAAGCACTACCAGAACTAGAGATGAAGTTTCAGGTATGGAAGCAAGGTCTAGAGTTGAAGGGCCTTAGAGTTAACCTAGTAAAAACCAGTCTTAGTAAGTAGGAAGGTAGACAAATCACAAATCCCCTCAGGCAGATGGCTTTGCTCAGTCTGTAGAAAAGGTGTCACTAGAAACTCCATACGATGTACTTGGTGTAATCTATGGACACATAAGAGGTGCAGCAATGTCAGAAGAAGGTTAACAGGGGAAATAGCTTTTTGGGTGTAGAAGATGCTCAGGCACAATAAACGGTGAAAATCTACAGAAAATAGAGCGAAAGGCAAAGGCCGATACAGCTTGGCACCTGTGACATCACAACTCATTTCTACAGCTGAGTGAACTGGAGCTACATGGAATAAAGTGTCTTGCTTAAGAACACAATATGCAGCCTGGTCCGGGATTCAAACTCACAACCTAGCGATTGTAAGCTCAACGCTCTAACCACTGAGCCATGCACCTTCAGTATGTATTTACAGATATATAGCATGCATATGTATATACACATAAAATACACATATATAGCATGCAAAAAATGTTTGTGAAGGCTCATGTCCTAGTTGCTAAGACATATAGAGCATTTAATGGGAAGGTCATAGGTTTTATAAGCAGACCAGATAGTGAATTATGTTCTTGTGTAAGGTAATTCATTTCACATTGCAACAATTTACTTTGTTGAAATGAATACCAGCCCAAGCTGGGGAGGGAAGGATGGGGGGGCTTTTTCAGTTGCTCATACACCTTGGAAACTTGGTTATGCTCCAGCTTAATGAGCATATAGGCTAGAGATACACATTATCTTTCTTTCTCTCTATCATTTATGCTACAGGCAGCCTTTGTTTTCTGCCCAAAACGTTTTTTAACCCAATATTTACACATTATTATTTACTTTACTTCAAGTTCAACCATTAAAAATGAATTATATACATTTCAAAGGATTGTTAAGGAGGCTGTTTTGTAAGCATGTGGTCCTGGGTTTGATCCCACCACATGGCATCTTGGGGAAGTGTTTTTTTTATCATAGCCTTGGGTTTGATTGAAACCATATTAGTGAAATTGGGCAGATGGAAACTTTGTAAGTGCATTGCATGGATAATTCCAATAATATCAGCATGACACACTGCATCATGCTGATATCAGTTGAGAATTTGAAGGGTAACAGTGTCAGGGGAATATTCAACCACTTACAGCTAAGGCGTTTTTGTCTTGCAAGTTACTTGGTGATCCTGTAAGTGCTGGTGCCATATAAAAAGCACTGGTGCTGGTGCCATTTAAAAATTCTGTAAAGTGGTTGGTATTAGGAAAGGTATCCACCTATAGAAATCATGCTAAAACAGAAAATGGAACCTGATGTGGCTCTCAGTCTCACCAGCTCCTATCAAATCATCCAACCCGTGCTGGCATCGAAGACGGATGTTAAATGATGATGATGATGATACTGCAATTTAATAAACAAAAACCTCAGTTAACTGAACAACTAGGATACTTGTCAAAATTGACTGTGGTCCATTATCTTTGTGTATGTGTACACACACACACACACACATACATACACATACACATTTATATAGATAGATATATAAAACACAATCTTTAGCAGCATTGTGCAGTGTAAAATGAGATTTAGGAGAAAAACAACCCAATATGCACAGCCTGTAGAAAAGGGAGGCAGAAACTGTTACAGGAGAAAGAAGAGGGGTGTGTATCAGAGAAGAAAGAATGAGCAAAGATCAGTGGTAATGTGGAAACAGGATCTAAATGAAATGGAAGCAAGCAATGGAATGGAATGGCATCTAGCAGGAGACATCTGGAAATGGAACATACAGAGGATCCAAGGATTCTACAATACCCTTCCCAACCATTTTCAATGGAATATAGTGTAAGTACCAGCATGCCCTCTGTGTTTCAAATCAGGGACTCTCAAATACATCCTAAGCAGCTGCCTCTTGGCACTTGGTGAGGGAAATATCAGAGAATTCAAACATGCTCAAGCTACTGTGAGGGAGATCATCTTTGTTGAAAGAGTGCATCCAAAGAAAAAAACTAAGGAATAGGTATGATGATTTACTTTCCACAGTACTTGGCTGGATAATGAAAGGTGACCAAGAGATGGAGTTAAAGATTTCCATCACATATCACTCAGTCCTTGTTGGGACCAGATAACATTTTGGTTTCCAAGGCAACAGAGCAACACCTCTTACTGAAGTTAACTGCACTAAGGTGGAAAAGGACGGAGGAGGTATAAGTGTAAAAGAATGCAAAGTACCAGGAGTTGTTGGAGGACTGTGGAAAACCAGGTTTGCTAATAAAGGTGGGCAATTGAGGATTTGCAAGTTGTTCTCCCAGTAAGGTCTTAGAAGCAGTGGGAATTAGAGGAATGAATACAAGAGCCATCATTAACAATGGAGAGGCTGCTGAGTAAGCATCTAGATGGCTCTGGCTCAAAAGATAACCACTGGGCTCAGTAGATTGCCACTTGTACATAGACCTAGGTTTGACCAGCCTTAGAAAAGGTACTTGGATAAGTTTTGTATGACCTGAAACACCTTGTGATTCCAGAATAAAACACTGTCAAAGTTTTCAAATTTTTATGCTTACCAATGTGCATGAATATCTCTCTATATCTCTTTCTATGTCTCCTTCTCTCACTCTATTTGTCTGACTATCTTCACACTCTATATCTGCATCTTCCCTAACTCTTGCAGCCTACCTCACACATGTCACCACCCTCTCTCTCACACTTACTCTGTCTTCTGTGTTATTACTACTTTTCTGCTGCTCTTCATAACCTCTATTGTCAACCATCACCTATTCTTCTCTGCTTCATTCCAATGCTTATTTATCACTAACACCCCTCAACCCTTGTTTTTCATTCATCACATTCACTCCTTTACTCATTCTTCATCTTTAACCATCTCTCCCCCCCTCTCACTCACTACATTGTTGCAACTTCTATGATTCACACAGTTCTCCTGTCCCCACTCTTTTCTATTCACTTTGTATCCTAACATTTCTCGCCATTTATTTCTTTTCTCGCCTAGGTTACTCCTACCTACTCTCTAATGTAAGTAGGCATGTAGCTCTTCTCCAGCAATAAACCGCTTCTGTTCTAAACCCTTCTTTCATACCCTTTTTTTCTTCAAATATATAAAGCTTCCTTTATTTTCACTGTAGCACTACTTAACCAAAAGGGACCTTAGTCTTGCAAAGCTGCATGATGACCTCACTAGTTCTGACATCAAGAAAAAAAAAAAAACACCCAGTACATTATAAATTGTTTAACTTTAGAAAAGACAACCAGTCAGAAAAGACATGCCAAAGCAGGCACAGGAGCACAATGCAGTCCATGGGTTCATAAGATCCTGTCAAACCAGCCAATCCATGCCAGCATAACAGAGATGGACATAAACAGAT
>NC_068989.1:39470477-39478404 GCF_001194135.2 Octopus bimaculoides | reverse complement strand
CTGACCAAAACCTTGTGAGTAGATTTGGTAGACAGAAACTGAAAGAAGCCCATCGTATATATATGTATATATATATATGTATGCGTGTGTATATGTTTGTGTGTCTGTGTTGTCCCCCCAGCATCGCTTGACAACTGATGGTGGTGTGTTTACGTCCCTGTAACTTAGCGGTTCGGCAAAATAGACCTATAGAATAAGTACTAGGCTTACAAAGAATAAGTCCTAGGGTTGATTTGCTCGACTAAAGGCGGTGCTCCAGCATGGCCGCAGTCAAATGACTGAAACAAGTAAAAGAGTAAAAGAGAATATATATACATATATATAGAGAGAATTCACAAAAGAAAAAAACAAAAGACAAAGACAGGTGGTGTAGACAACAAACAAATGTATTAATTAGTATAATGCCCGGGAAGTGAAAAAGTATTTAATGTTTCGAGCCTACACTCAACAGAAAGGAACACAGAAAGAAACAAGGAGAGAAAAAAAGAAGAGAAAAATATATATATATATATATATATATTAGAGCAAAATGTACTAAAAGAAATAATTCAGTGGTCAGTGGCATAAATTTGAACAACAAAGGCATAATGAATAATATACAAGATATTCTTGTTATGGTAATTGCCTGTTGGTAATTAGGATCAACTCTGAATGAAGAGGAGGTAAAATTCTCAAAAATTAAGAATTCTCTAGAATTGTTTTGTCATTATGGAAAAGTTAGTCTGATTGTCTGAAGACAAAAGGACAGCTAGTCTTGTCAGTATGTGCCATCGGCGCAATATGTGTTCAATCTTGACTCTAACAGACAAGAGACTTAAACATATTCAAAATGATTAGAGTACATTTATGACCTTGGATCATTTGTATTAGTAAAACAAAAGCACAGAGATATAACGGTGGCTTTGTGTAGCTTTTGCTACATGGATACCGTTCCTGTCATCAGCCTGCTTTACAGTTTGTATTTGTTATATTTTGTCATACCACTAGTTTGAGTGGGTGGCCACACGGAGTATTAAAACGTACCTTCTAAATACATGCACATGCAGTTGTTTCATTTACTTATTTGAGATAGTGAGAAACGTTTCCAAGGAAATTTAAACCTGGACACAACCTTTTCTCTCTTTCATTCATTGCAAACTTATCTACCAAGCATTTTCCTAAGTCTTGGCGATATTGATTGTTTAATCATTCTTTATTACAACACATGTTTATCATAAAGAACTTTGTTTCTCACTCAATCTATCTACCCGCCTGTTGGTCTGTTTGTCTGTGTATCTGTACATTCTTATCTCACTCACTCTGAATATGTATGTTGGGTGACATAAAAAATATCTACCTTCTTCCCAACATATCAGCTTTATCATTCAGTTTGCCAAACTATGCATGTATACTTTTGTAAATTACCAATAGTTTAAAAGAACATGTTTTGCCATTTCTCTTTACCAAAATTTTGCTGGTATCAGCAGTTCCAGAAATAAATCTCCACTGCCACTGTATGTGATAGGTTTTATTTGATAATATATCAGCAGAAACATGAAGACTATAAGTACCATGAATCTCAATGACTAGAAATAAAATAAAAACAAAAACTAGGTTACAGAAGCTGCATGGTTTGAATCTCATCTTTCTATTCAAGGGTTTTCTTTTTAACTTAATGATTATCAGCTATTATTTTTAGCCAAATTTGCTTTGAGAAATATCATTAATAAAACCTCATTTATATTCATCTTGATGCTTCTTCATTTGTGTTCTAATTATAATCTAACTTTCTCACTTGTAAGATCAAAATGTTTAATTTGATGGAAGAAAGACAGGAAGCTGCTCTTGTATAATTGAGAGCACATCTGAGTCACAGAAGATGAGTAGTTAGAGTCCTGCAGGCAGCTTTCTGACTATTTTCTATGTAATCTTTTTTAAACTTAATATGTTATTCATAGCTGAATTTGCTTTGAGACACCTCATTAATAGAGACTTATTTAAAACTGAAATAAAAAAAAAAAACTACAAAAACTCCCCGCAAAAATCTTAACATCCATTTGTGATATCAAGTAGATAAAGAAATTGAAACATAAATAAATATATTTCCATATCATTGTTATCACCTTCTTCATGCTGTTTCCATGTCAGATATTAAAACTTAAATTACTTCTAAAATCAATTTGAAAGAGGCAGAGATACACAGAATAGATTAGAATATTATAATTTTCTTGAAGCATTGCAATGTGTAAAAAATATGTTAAAAAAAGGGCCTCTAACCAATTCAAGTGAAGAGTTAGGCAAAACATGTAAGGTGATGCTAATAAATAACGAAAAGATATATTATCTTACATATTTTGTTGAAAGATTGCCATTATCAAAAATAAGAATGAAAATTTCAAAATACCTTACTAACATTACCATACAGTTCAATTATTGTTCATCACCCTTTCTCACTACTCCTTCACACTCTAGGCTAACTATTCTTACCAGAACACCTACTACTACTACTTATGCCACACCATCTGCTGTTACTAGAACTATCTATATTGAGCAACCACAACTATAAATACAGTAATCATCAATGGCTTCTGTCACAACCAAAATGGCCTGCTAGTCATAACACATTTCTCTGAATTTGTTGAATATTTTATTTTATTTGGTAAGGAAAATCTTACCCAAAATGTTATAGAAACATTAAACAACCTAGAAAAGGCAATACAATATCTTCTCTATTTTTTTATTCACCGGCATCACCTTACATGATTTACTTATGAAAATAGATGTCCACATCAAAATAGCTGTAGCATACTTAGCCCCAGTACTCAAATGGGTGATTACATTTGTACCAGTCTTTCCTCTTAAGTTGTCATGTTTGATCTAATCTCTCCACCTACTTGTTACATTTGACACAACCACTTCACCTTGTCATACTCAACCCAATCTCCACATTTAGTTGCCATGTGTTTACCAAACCCTGTTTGTAATTAACAAAGCTCTCTAATCACTAGTCATAATGTCTCAGATTTCGTCCTGAGTATTAGTCACTTCAAATAAATACCATAGAATCAAATTTGTTATCTTTTGACCAAGTTCTCTTGGCCTGTCTTTGATGAAGCCTCCAGTATAACTATTGACTGTATGTGAACAGTGGACATATGTAGCTTATCCTAGTTGTTTTACAACACTCAACAGGCATCTCTATTACACAATATAAAGTATGGCACAAAACCAGACTAAAGCCTGAAGTTTCTAGGCTCCAGATCTTATTTGATTGATGTCTGCTTATCCTATGACCATCTTTAAATGGTTTTCCATGTAACAGTTGCTACTCTATATCAACACTGACATCAACAAACAATGATGCTTCTAAATAGTTAAATGATAAATTGATCTGCTAGAAATCGGTTTCTGATTACACCTTACCACGTTAAGTAAGGATAAGTGAGATAATGTGGTCCTTGGTTCTCTGCATGTAAGAAAGACTGGATGGTCATGGCTGAAATACTTTTAATAATAGTTTCAGATCAGCCCCAGATTAAGTGTAACAATCACAACTTGTTAGAAACCAGACAAACCAACAACAACATTATCATTGGCAATATAACTGCTATCATCAACATTACAGTTTTTTTTATTTATTTATGTGTTTCAGCCAAGTGGCTGTGGTCATGCTGGTGCACCACCGTGATTGTTTACTTATTAAGATGATCTCCATGTAGTCACTCAATTTACTCGATATAACAGCCAAATGTTCATCAAATTATGCTCTGTTATATGCTCAAAAGAATAACCTTGAATAATGTAATATTAGAGAAACTATGATAAGACAAGACATAAAACTGCATTTGGTGGTTGCAGTTTTTGAGGTTGGAGTACAGGAGTTCAGAGCAGTATGGTGTTACCTCTTCATCGCCATTACTCCCACCTCTGCTCTGGTCCAGGGCAACAGTACTTGTCATATTCCTCATTTATAGGTGAAATAGTAGATAGTTCTGTAGCTAAGGCATATAGGACTTGCAGGAAGGCTGGTTCCTAGGCAAATATCGCATAGACTCGTGATTATGTCACATGAACCAGTCTCTCAGTGTATGAATTAAATAGCTCTTGTGCCTCAAGGATAATCTTGAGAAATCAAGGGATTAGTAGAGTAAGCTGTAAATAGACCAGCAGAAGGTAAACAGAAAAAAAACCACTACTGCATCTTTCGCCAGAAAAATAATGAATTTTCAGACTTTGGCATGGAGGCCTATGATTGATGATAACTGTAGGCATGGCACAAGAAAAGAAAAAGATGACTGAGAAAAAGTAAAAATGGGATGGCCACAGTTGGAATGCCTTTAATTATAGTTCTGTTGGGTAGGGCTGATTTTGGGCTAAACAACGACAACACTGCTACTGCCATCTCCAATGCCATTGTCAATGCTACCACCACTAACACCACCTCCAATGCCACCACCACTATCTCTAATGCCATCTTCAATGCTGTAACCAATGCTACACCCACTGACACCAGCATCATTGTTATATTATATTCAAATATGAAATATATAAAGTTTTATCAAGAAATGCAAATTACCAAACCTAAGTAGTTATGCTCATCCTGACCACCATCTCTACCCCAGACTTCATAGCCCTCATAATGCATCACATACATTCTCAACTACACAAAGTTTTACAGCAATGAAGGTTGTGGTGGAGGTAGAGAAAACAGACCTATCACTCAATGCCAGTGTTTGTTGATGAATGAAGCAACAAAAATTTACAACAAAGGCAAATCTGATATTTATTTATTCATTTTAAAACTCTATATTGTTCTGTTTGAAACGTCTAGTTTTGAAATATCATATAATGGTCAAGCGGTCAGTTTGATGTTCACTACATAAGAACTGATGCTATTCTGCTCTCTATCTAGTCCTTTTCTTTCCAATGATTTTCGCTTCCCACATCTACTTTGGCCATTAAAACTCTAACACTGGTGATTTGGTAACAAACACGCCATCATATATATATTCCTGGTTGCTTTGATATTTTACATCGCTGCAGACATTTCTCATTGATTTGGTTTTCTGCTAGTTTTGTAGTAGTATTAGCAATAATAGTACCAATAATAGTAGTAGTTACTATTATTGTAGTTGCTGTTGTATTTGTTATATTATTAAGATTGTAATTATTATTGAAGGTTTTTTTTATTGTCATAATTATGTTGCAGCTGCTTTTATGCAAATATTGGTATAGTTGTTGCTGTTAATTGCTTTTATTACAGTTTTTTTCTTGCTGCTCATTGTTATTATAGCTATTGCTAAGGTGTATACTGTTATTATAGTTAATGTTGCTGTTGTTGTATATTTTGTTATTTTCCATGTTACTAGGTCAATGCAGAAATGGTATCTCCCTCTTTGGTTTACTCCCACTACACCTATCTTTCTTTCATTGACTCTCTTTAAATTCTTTGCCCCTCTCTCTCTCTTCCATTCCTCTTCAGTCTTAGGAATCACTTTTGGTCCTTAGTCTGGCAAGTTGCAGGGTGATCTAATTTGTGCAGGTGGCACGTAAAATACACCATTTTGAGTGTGGCTGTCGCCAGTACTGCCTGACTGGCTCTCGTGCCGGTGGCACGTAAAAGCACCCACTACACTCTCAGAGTGGTTGGTGTTAGGATGGACATCCAGCTGTAGAAACTCTGCTAAAACAGATTGGAGCCTGGTGTAGCCATCTGGTCCACAAGTCCTCAGTCAAATCGTCTAGCATGGAAAGCGGACGTTAAACGACGATGATGATGATTACAGTTATTACATAGGATATGAGGGTATTTTGAAAATACCTCACATAGTGTCAACTGTTCCCTGCATAGCTATGGGCTGCCCTTTGCTACTGCATAATACCTGTTCAGCCACTCTACCAGGGACACAGTGAAATCATGGGACTGCAGCATGACAGATTGTGAAGAGGCTGCAGAAGAGCTCAACTGAGTTAATGGTGCTTCTTACATTGATGCTGAGTGGAGGAATCCTGGAAGATCAAGGGTCAAGATCACCAAGCTCTATCAAGAGAGTAACTCCAGCGCATCCATAAGGGTGGAGTCCATAGTTGTGTAATCAGCTAATGAAAGATTCACTATGATGAGTTCACATTCACATATGATGCTCCCAATTCACATTCATATTAATGGTATTGAATGGTGAGTCATGGGAATTCATGAAAACAGTGGGAGAAAAAATAGTTATTGATAAGGTGTATATTGTATTATCATAGTTGATATAGTATATTTTGTTACTCTTCTCTCTATTGTGGTATTCAGGCCACTGCAGAGACAGCATCATGGCAGACTATAATGCTTTGAAGTATTTACTCTCTCTACATTCTAGGCTCAACTCCTCTATCAAAGGTCAATAAAAATAAAATACCAGTAAAATACAAGGTGGAGGCTAACTTAGTGCTTAATCCAAAAAAATCATTGTGTTATCTTTGTCCTTAAAACAAGAAGCAGTTATTGAGGTTGATCTATCATATATCTCTCACAAGGTTTATGACTGTGAGCATATGTCAGAAATTGTTATTAATGGATGTGGGCATGGTTGTATGTTTTAGAAGTTCACTTTGCAAGCATGTAGTTTGGGATTCAGTCTCACTGTGCAGCACCATGGACAAATATCTTCAATTATGAACCCCAGGTCAACCAAATACCATTATGTGAATTTGATTGATGGAAACTGAAAGAAGCTTATTGTGTGCATTTGTGTGTTTCTGTCTCCTTATCTTAACATCACACATTAAATGTAAGTGAGCATCACTGTCATACAATCATTCATTTGCTGTCTTCCTTGAAAACATTTTTGGCCATTGTGAGGTTTGTTTAAAAGACTATGGGAAAATATTACCTTACTTGGAAACAGTTGAATGTTGGTAACAGAAAGAGTAATCTATCAATAAAAAAATCAGCCTCAATGAATTTTATCTGACCCATGCAAGCATGGAAAGTAGAAATTATGCTGATGATGAAGTAATTATGTTTCATGCTAATGTATCACTCAACTAGAGACACCTTGTTGTTACAGTAATGTTTGTATGTTACATCAGTTTTGCATTGTTTTGGCATTTGTTATACTTTCTACTGTTATTTTAGTGTTTTATCTGTTGGTTGTGTAGATTATGCAGAATATGCGTAATGTGATTGTGTTTTATGTCTGTTTTTCTGTAGACATGTTATCGAGTCATTGTTTGACAGTTGAATGCTCTTCTTGTTGTGAGCCCTTACTTGTTTTACAATTAAAGGATCTCTCACATGGCTTCAAAAATGCAAAAAAAGTAATGATTTGTTGATGTATTGCAACAACACATTTCTTAGCCAGTAACTTCAGCTGAGAGAAAATATAAAGAAGCACATAAACACATTCACATGCATATGATGGTTTTCTTTCAGTTTCCATTTACCAAATTTCATCACAATTGGGCTTATTGTATTTTAGTTTCAGATGGTGACTGCATAAAATATTGTTAGTGTGGGTTTATATTATTGGGTATTAACTGTATAGAGTACATGCTGTGTGATGTTATATTATTGGAGGATGACCATGTTGTAAATAGATGGTTGTGGTGTGTAGGCTGCTTTACATTATGGGTTTTGATTACATGCTATACGGAACTATGTCTAGTTTGTTTCTTTTTGTCTTTTTTATTCATTCTAAGATTTACAAGTGTCTTATATCTAAATGGATTTAGATTAAGATTTTAGTTTGTTGTTAATGTTGGTTTTCAGAAATATTGTTGTTTACAGGGTTTATTGGATTAGTTATTAATTATAATTACGTTATGGTGGATTTGGTATATAAGATTATGAAATGTATTATTTTATGGTTAGATGAATTGTATAGAATATGTAAATTGTTACTTGTATTGAAACTGCACTGCAGATATTGTTGCAGAACGTGGGCCTATTGCTGTTTCTTTT
>NC_068989.1:39460477-39467977 GCF_001194135.2 Octopus bimaculoides | reverse complement strand
AATGATAATAATAATAATAATAATAATAATAATAACAATAACAATAACATATGCTAAGTGGTAAAGTTGAGATGAAGTTGGTAACATTAACCCTCATCCAAGTAAAGATAAAAGTAACAAAGAAGGATATTGTGGAACAAAGATACCTAAATGGAAGACATTGGTTTTGATGGGAACCTATCATCTTGTCTAGGTTCAATGGAATCTTAAATCAGTATTTGGAAAGTAACTAAGAACTACTCTTTCAGTATATTGTAGAAAGTAAGAGCCTGCTTGAAGAGAGCAAGAACAAAAACATGTGCCAGAAAAGTCATAATGGACTAAGTCAACCTGAAAGTATAATCCTCCATGGCCAGTGTCACTGCCCTTAATGTGGAGGAGAGAAAAATCAATAAGTATGGGAGCCTGGCTGCTGCTGTTCTAAGATCCAATACTACGAATCTCCTCCACAAAATAGGAACAGTAACAACCTATTGGAGAAATGAGCCTCACAAGGTGGAATCACTACTGCAGTGAGTGTTGCTGGCCATTCTCCATGGCAACACCACCATGGTCATTAGTATGAAGCATGGCTGAGCACCTCACTTGTTCTGAGATATGTGGCCCATCGCCTCTCCCCCTCCTTTTCTTTTCTTTTTAAAGTGTTTATTAATAAGGAAAGTTTAAATAAGTTTAAGAGATACAAAGAAAAAAACAAACAAACAAAAAATGAACAGTTGTAAGATTGATTGATAAAGAGTATTGGAATGAGAAACTGAAAGCCTACTACTTGCAGCTTAAAACCATTAATAAAAACTCTGTGAAAAGCCATATATACAACCAAACAGAATTGGTTGTATACTTGTTAAGTGGCGAGGAAGCAGAGATTGCAACACTTATAAGTTCTTGTGAAGAACTCAGACTAAAAGGTGTCCTGAAAATGGGTGTTTGCATTTGCACTACCATCATCATCAGCAGCATCGTTTAACGTTCATTTTACATGCTGGCATGGGTTGGACGGTTTAACCAGAGTTGGTAAGGCCAAGGGCTTCACCAGGCTACATTGTCTGTTCTGGTATGGTTTCTATGGCTGAATGCCCTCCCTAACACCAACCATTCTACAAAGTGTACTGGGTTATTTTTGTGTGGCACCAGTGCTTTTAATGTGGCACCAGCATGAATGCTTTCATGTGGCATGAGCATTCACTGTTTGGTAAAACAGTACAGTTTTGAGGAAGATCAGAAATGGCATGGACATACATCTGATAGTGTTAGAAAATGAACATTAAAAAATCTCAAGAGATTTTAAAATACTAACAAACAGTAATTGAGTACCATTGACTAAGCAACTACGCCGGTGTTTTAATGGTGGCAGCTGATGAAGGAGATGTTTCTATGTGGCTTGCTTGTTTGTTGTACCTTGTTTATCATTTTGTCCATGTTCTTTTGCCACGTCATGTACCCAGTTATGTATCTATGTGTACATGTAGATGAAGGTATGTACATACATGTACATATATATGCATATACTCATATATTGTTTATATATATATATTACTTGTTTCAGTCATTAGACTGAAGCCATACTGGAGTAGTGCCTTGAAGAATTTTTGTGGAATGTATTGACTGCAGTACTTATCTTTTAAAGCTTACTACTTACTCTATTGGTCTCTTTTGCTGAACTGTTAAATTATGGGGATGTAAACACACCAGCACAGGTTGTCAAGTGGTGAGGAGGTGGGGGAACAAAGACACACACACACACATGCATGCACGTGCACACACACACACGCACACACACACACATACACCATGAGCAGACCCAAGGGGAGGGCCTGAGGGGTACATGCCCCCCCCCCGTCAGGAAAAGAAGTGCATCCTTCTAAATAATGTTATTGCACCGTTTATTCCTGGAATTGTATTCCCTTCTAACCTAGTGCCCTACCTTCAAAAAACTGGGACTGCACCTGCACACACATATCCATCTACCACATCCAGTCACAAGGCTTTGGTCAGCTCAATACTATAGTGGAATACACCCAAGGTACCACAAAGTGAAACTGAACCCTGAACCATGTGGTTGAGAAGCAAGCTTCTTACCACATACCCACACTTATATATATATATTACTAGAACTAGAATCTCAATGAAGGACAGCTTAGAAACCATGAGAAATCAAGACACATAAGATACATACTGAATAACACACAAATAAACAAGCATATAATCCCCTCATCAGCTGCCTAACAGGTATCATTGTGATTTCAACACATGTGTAATACCATTCAATTTGGTGGTGTCAAAAGCATTAAAAATATAATGTTGCCTGGGAATTAATAGACAAGAATTAATAGAAGCCAAACATATGTGCAATATGTTCATTATGCTTACACCTTCTTATAGTTACTAAACATATACAAGCAGCAAATCTTAAACATAATTCATCACATAAATAAACCACCAAGCATAAAATTTTTTAAAATTAAGTAAAGAAAACAGAAATTTAATCAAAACTGCCACTGCCAACCTCGGAACTATAGAAATTAAAAACAATAAAATCTTGAAATGAACTTGGAAACTAAATGTAATATAGAAAATTTATTTATAAAATATAGCTGAAAAATATGTTGGAAGCTCATAAAATGGAAAATATATGCACGCACATACACACACACATATATTGTGTGTGTGCAATATATACAAACACACACACACAAATATACATATATTGTGTGTGTGCAAATGTGCATAAATGTAGATATTTCATTTGCTACTATTTAAGGATAATAGTAATCATATTATAACCAGTCATTCTGCATTTTCAAAAGCTTGTGAAATGAAAAAATAAAAACAAATCCCTGATTGAAGAACAGGTAGGAGTTGGCAACAGGAAGAGCATCTGGTCATTAACATACTGCCTCAAACTGAATTGATGTCTATTGCTTCAGTAAGTCATGCTAGCATGGAAAATGGGCATCAAACAATGATAGACAATGCATGAATACCAGTGGATGTGATCATTATCAACCATTGAAAGTAAGACATGCTTTGAGCTTAAAAGACCACTTCAACAAATTATATTCTACTTGGTTGGCAAAACTTAAGGTGGTATAATCCTCTCTCCCTCTCCCTCTCTCTCTCTCTCAGTTGCCAAATTCTACTACTCTGACCACATATATTGAACTATTTTCGTTGAGTAGCATATATTTCAAAATGTTTTTAGTGCTGAAGGTCTTTGTAATGGATGCATTTCCTATTATATTTTATACAGACCTGAAATTATTTCAAATGCCACTATTTGATTTGACTTCATTATTACAACTTATACATTCACAAACAAACAAACAAAATACACACACACACATACACACACACACACCCAATGGACCCAAAGTTTTCTAATAAAAGATGCGTTAAAATAAAATTTTGGTTCAGAGCAAATGACCTACTGTCTTGTCATGATGTTTATATCTCAGTCAACTATAAATGAATGTGATCACTCTCTTCTTAAGCAGAGACAAAGATTGACTCTCCAGTACCAGACAACAAAAGCAAAAAAGAGAAAAATAATATCCCTGTTGAACCAGAGTATATGTTAGCAGGGTTGGTTCCATTTAGACCCTGGTTCACTAAATGGCTGAGACATCGTTATTTTCAGCTATAAACACAAAACTAAGGGCTACCTGCTTCTGCTTCTTTTAGAAGCATAGACAAACAAAGTAGCACCTGCCAAAACATATATACACAGGTTTAAGAGGTTAAGCAATATTCCATCTCATGCCTTTATGAAAATTCAAACATTTTATCTGTATATAAATACAAAACGCTTGCCTTACTTTTAGTTCTTCTATCATTGTTAATGATCCCTGTCTGGAGATCTACAATTACAGAATCCTTGAGCAATAGGTACCTGGAAAAGGAAATAGCATGCAAGGCCAACATTACAGATTGAATGGAACAACAAAAACTTACATTGGATTGATGGAAAACACCTTCAAAGAAAGATATATGAAGCATTTTGCTTCATTCAGAAATAAAAGCAAAAGACATACAATATCTTTATGCAATATGGTATGGACACTTAGAGAGTAGAGAATAACCCCCATATAAACTGAAACAGCAAATACAGGTAATGGGGCAACAAATACAGGTGCTGCATCACTGAAAATCTATAAATTACCTCCTATTGATCTGTATAGTTATTTTTTCATTCCCAAATCCTGTACAAATCCTCATGTAGCATCAAGTATTCTCTTTCAAGATGGAGTTAAGTGTCAACATTCCTATGTGGTAGGCTTGATAATTGTTGAGAGATTTCTCTATACATGAATCAAATTGGTAGCTTTGTTAACCTCCAAATAAAGAATATTTATCTACAAATGCTGTATTGAACACTCGTTCTCATATGTATGTATGTGTGTGTGTGTGTGTATGAAGCTGGTGGGTAAGCAGAATCATTACAATGCTAGACAAAATGCTTGGCAACATTTCTTTTGGCTTTTTATATTCTGTGTTCAAATTTTGCTGAGGTTGACTTTGCTTTTCATCCTTTTGGAATTGACACTGATTCCTTTTGGAATTGGTACTGATTGAATTCTGGGGTCTATGTAATTGACTGGCTAACTCCCAACAAATTTCAGACTGTGTGCCTATAGAAAGACTTATTAATATAATGTATATAAAGAGACAGCACTGTTGTGCACTGATTATGAATATTGACAATCTGGCAATAGGTAATACCGCAAGGAATTGCCCTACATACTAAATACAAATGTAGTAGAATTTAGAATATCAGATATTTAATACAGTTAGTTGGAAAGATTATTCATGTAATTAGTAGACACAAATTCCCTCTAAGGAGATGGATTTACCTAGTTATCTATTGATGTAAGATATAGAAGCTTATATGTAAAAACCCAATGAAATTAGACGATAGAAACAACAATGTTCTTAACTTCTGCATAGGTAGGAATAGTTATTTTGTAAAGTAAAAAAAAAAAATGAAACAAAGAGTATTAAATACAGATTAAGATAGAAGTAAAATAATTTTAAAATTGAATTAAATTCTATTAAACACTAAAAGAAAGATCAAGGAATTAATAAAAACTGAAATACAGAAAGAAATGAAGAATAAAAGACAGATTATTGCTTCATTTGTTCTCCATCTTTCTCTACCAGCTGCAATTTCAGAAGATCTCTAGATATAAAGCTTCCTACCATTCCTATGATTTAGAAAGATGTTATTTCGATATAAATATTAAGCTCTGCATAGTATAATTGCCATTTTTATGGGGTGAGCAACTTTGTTAAATTAATTTTCATGTCTATCTTAAAGTTCACTCTGTAGCATTGTTTTAGTAATAGTAAATTGATATACATAGCAAAATTTTCAACCATATCTTTATAATATGCAATTAACCATATCTTTGTAATACGTAATTAACCATATCTTTTAAGTATATGATTAAAGATAATTTCAGTCTCTTTTGAATTAGTTACTGCACTTATTTGAAAAGTTTCACTGGCAATGGTGTCTGCATATTTTGTCTGCATAAAGAAAATAACAAATTCTGTTCTGTCCTCCATAAGATAAGATATTTACTGGATAATTGTTTCATGATATTTTTAAATATGTGCCACATGAGAATTCAAAACCTAGTATTCAGCTATTTCAAGCCATCGCTGAATATGATTTGGTAGCATGTACCATGCTTTTGTTTGTTTTAGGAGCCCATATAGTCATGAGCAGAGACAGGTCCTTCTTGATCAGAATTTTAGTCAGTAGAGTTAAACAGCACTAACTTGGTTGGTAGAGTGAAAAATGTTTTTTTTTTTTGCATGAAGTAACACTGTTGTTCATCAATAAAAAGCATGTCTGAAACAACTGTTATGAATCTCAGTCTATCTGCTATTATTTGTTTATCCTTCACCTAACCCAGAACCAGTAATTTGTTTGAATCTAAAGTCTATTACGTGTGATGCAATAGGTGCAGTGAGTGTATTTATGAGTGTGTATGCAGTTAACAGTATGGGAATGTATGCACAACTGAAGTACAAATCCATGTTTACTTTAGTAAGTATGTATTTGTACTTAAATACTGTTTGCACACGATAGAGCTATCACTGACCTGACTTTGGTGCTTTACTTTTTCAGTACTTGATTCTCTTGAATCCTGGAAATTTTATTTACATACATACATACATACATACATACATACATGTATATTTGTATGCTTATATGTATGGTAAATGTATATTTGTACAACTGTGTGTGTTTTTGTGTGCATGTATACACACACATGCATATCATATAGTTGCTCTTAGTTGCCCATAGAATTTGATGATGAACATCTTCATTTGTGGATCCTTTGTGACTGTACATTTCAATCATTGATGTACAGCATCAGCTGGAGAGAGAACATGTAATTGTTTGCTTGGAGTGGCAAGGAATAAATCTATGTACATGTCTCTTTTGTCACTTCTCCCAATTTTAGTGAGTACAGTTTTTCTTCGTATCTTCAGTCTTCTCACACCCACAGTGAGAACATCACAATGAATGGTTGGTAGCTATGCCTTCTATTTTTGAAAGTTTGATATTAATTCCCTTCAGCTGTTCTTTGGGCCACTTTTATGGTTCTTCAGACAAGTCCATCATATCTGATTCACATCTCTTTGCAACACACACACACACCATGCACTCTAGTCATACTGGTTGGATACATCATTGAAAAAGAAAATTACAAAACAATGCTCCATACATTACATCACAAATTAAAATCTATTATTATTTTGAGGAGACAGATAGAGTTGATACCATCACCCCCAACACTTGACAGATACCTTATTTAAATGACCCTGGGGAGACAAAATGTTGACCTTAAGATTTGAAATGTGACTGTAAAGAGCTGGAACAAATTCCACATTTTATTTTTCTGAGACTCAAATGATTCTGCCAGCTTGTCACTTAAGAGGAATAAGAGCAGAAAAAATAAATCTCTCTTGATAAACAATCCTAATATAATGTAATTTATTTTCTTTTTGGTGAAGCATTGAACATATCAGATCATGCATTACTTAAAGCTTATTTATTTGATAAGGTACTAATTTGATAACACTATTAATATAAACATATTTGTATTAAAATTTTATTAACAACTAGCAGAAATACCCGGCGTTGCCCGGGTTAAAGAGAATAATGAAATCTAAAAACGCTGTCTAGACTACGCATCATCTTTATATATAGAGATGTATATACACACACACACCCAAACACACGTATATATATGTATATCAATATAAATATATGAAAGTCAATGAAGTTTCGTAAAAGAAGGTGATCATGTACATACTTTCTTGCTGTTGTTGTTATAACACCTCGTTGTAAACAATGTTCCTTGTTTTCCCTTGTGGAGCATATACAAATAGGTTTTTTTTGCTGCCCACTCTTGAGCAGCCAACATACAGTTGTCCATGTGAGAAGCAGGGCTCTTCCAAGAGAAGACCAGCTACAGACAGTGTTTG
>NC_068989.1:39439564-39459067 GCF_001194135.2 Octopus bimaculoides | reverse complement strand
TATACATCTCTCTCTCTCTCTCTCTTTCTCTCTCTGTGAAAGTATCTGTCATTACAGTATCGAAATGTGATTGTTTCAGTTAGTGGAATAGTTTCATTTTTTACGTGAAAGTATTTGACATGAGTGTTTTTGTTTCACTTTTGACACGTAATACTTAAATAGTGGAAGAGATATTATGTTGCTGTGTGCTCGAACTCTGCAAGAAGTTTAAAAATTTTTTTGACTAAAACACAACTGGAACCCTAAGTAAGGCATGTGTAAAATTTGAATGAAATTGGTTGCGTAGTTCTCGAGTTTTAGGGATTCACACAGACAGACAGACAGACAGACAGACAGACACACATTCTCATTTTTATATATATAGATATAAAGTTATAGAAGGTGTACACTAGCTGTTTCTCACCTGTGTAAAAATTCGAATTTGATTTAAAAGGATTTGTTAGTATTAATATTGGAACGTCTATAGTAGTAGTTGTAGTAGTAGTAGTAGTTGTAGTAGTAGTAGTAGTAGTTGTAGTAGCAGCAGCAGTAAACAGATTTGACCAACTAATCTTGTTTATGAGAAAAACAATGATTAAGCTCACTTATGGTATGATGAGTTTAATGAATATAAATTGAGAAATAGTTTGGCAAACCTATTAATTAGCATTTGATGAAAATGAGTTAAGTCTCCATTCAATTTACAGTAATTTATTTAATTTAAAGTGTATTAAATCTAAGAAGTATTTCACATATTGGATCAACATTAAACACTTAGACATTGATAAAAGCAAAATCCATTATAATATTATAATATCAGTATGAGTCACTTGGAAATATTTAGTTAATCGTATGGAATCTCAGAAGTATTCTTAGAACAGGATCAACCTTAAACATTTGGTCATTCATAAAATTTGAAGGCTGTATGATACTATAGTAATGCAATTTAGCATGGGGCCCATAGCTTAGACTTGTTATTTAGTTAATCTTGTATTGGCTTGGGCTGTTAAGAAATATGTTGAGAACGCTCCACTTGATGTCTAATGGTAGTACATAAACACCAGGGTACAAAAGAGCTGAGGAAAACCTGGGTATTGGAGGAATCAGGTGAGAAGAGTTTTTGAGTTTAGATTGGTGATGTGTATGGAGGATTTCAGTTGGGTAAAGAAAAGCAATGGAGAAGGATGACCAAAAAAAAAAAAAAAAAAAAAAAAAAAGACATAGAAAGAAGTGGCGAAAAACAATCCCAAGAGGGTACACTTTTCAAAGGAGATGACAAGGGAGCCTAATGAGATGTGTTGAAGAAAACCCATCTAACTTAAGCAAGCGTAAAGAAATGGATGTAATGATCATAATTATTATGATTATTTTTGTCATTTTATGCCTGCTTCCCATATGAATAGGAGTTGGATGGGTTATCACAAACCAAGTCATTTCTTATTCAGAGTTATTGCCTTCCTTCACTGGTTGGAAGACTCATTCCTTCGTATTCTCTCTCTCTCTTATCATGATTTCTATGGATGGATGCTTTTCCTATCAAGAACCACTTTACAGAGAGTACTGGATGCATTTTATCATGGCACTAGTCCTAATGAACCCAGTTAGACTAAAGAGTAGTCCTCACTAGTTAATGATGTCTCCATTTGTTCTAAGTAACAGAACTAAGAGGGTGAAAAAGAGAGGTAATGATAAAAGATGAACTTGAGAGAATAGTGATTGGAGAGAGTGATAATGTGGTCAAGAAAGAAGAACTGGAAGAGACAATAATGACAGGAGTAATGGTGGGGAGCAGTGACAGTAGTTAAAGTTTGCTGGTCAGAAAGAGAGAGAGAGAGAGAGAGAGAGTACATAAGTGATGGATAGTTGTGGAGAGGATATGAATGATGGATGTCAATAATGAATAGGTGAGAGAGTAAGTGATAGTTAAGTGAATATTGAAGGGGTAGAATTGAAAAAGCAGGCACTGTCTGAGATGGCTGAGATGACACTTTCTTCAACTCTTCAGGAAATGTCTTTATACAGATCAATTTGGACGAGTTATTGACTATAAAATACATTGTATTCCATATTTTATCCATAAATCTAATATTTTGTTTTCCAACCAACAAACTTTATTCTGCTTCTGCACATGTACAAAACTGTTTAGAAATTTCCCTTCTTTCTTTTTTATTTTCGTTTCCCATGTATTTCAATATATTTCTAAACTGATTTTCTCTTCAAATTTGTTTTTCTCTCTTTCATCAATATGAACACATTATTGTTGTTTTACTACAAAAGTGAAAAACTACTACAACACTGAAGGAGGTAATCTCTTATAAATATGAATTACTATATTTTGAGATGGCAGAATTTATATCTATATTGAGATGTCCGGGAATTTGAATGTAGTAAATAATATATTTATACCAGCTGAAAGCTGTAAATATATTATTTCATATTACCACTTCTTGCTTGGAAGATGTAACAAAATTCTTTTACTTTCTGTGTTCCTCAAACATTCTGCAATGATTTGTTCCTTTTTATTCATCTTTCCTTTTTATTCTCTGTAAGTTAGCAGAAGATGTTATTTCTAGCAATTTATCCTGGCTTTTAATCTGTTAAATCCAGTCTTTTCTCTTGATGAAAGGTGTTGTTGTTGTTTAAGCCTAAGCTCAAGTTAGCTGCAATCAAACAGGTCTATAGTTAGACATTCCGTTTGTGGCCATCCTATCTCTCACATGTTTGCTGCGAATTGGGACCACAATATCCAATGTGACTTTTTATACAATACATTGTCGTGATTTGAGGGAAACTTAGTTGCTATGTCTAGCATGTCAAGCAGCCATGTAGAGGTTCTTTCATTAGATCACTTTTGCTGTATAGTCGCTGTTTAACCCTAGGGCTACTGTGATCCAGCAAATCTCTGATCAAAGACATTCCATCAATGAACATCCAGTCTGTTTTAAGGATGTTTAGAACAACCTCAATATCACTTCTTAATTTAAACAATGTGCTGCTTTTTAAGGAGAGCTGGCTGCTCTTTTTAGCAGGTTGAGTGGTCCTATTGAGGTACTTTGTTGGTTTGTTCTTCTCGATAGTTGTCCAGGTTTGTACAGAGAGAATTTTAGCTCTGTGCATTGCAATTATATTAAGTTAATACTGTGTGGAAATAAGCTGTGACTCCCTGTGGCACCTATATTACAATTAAGATGATTGAGACATTGAAATTTAAATATGTTCCCCATGGACCATTCTGATGCAAGTCTGTTATAGGTTAATTCTCTGTAGTTGCATATAATTGTGAAAGTAAGCCAGTAAGAGAACTTCTGTTGAATTGCTAGAAACAGTTGTTAAATTTCTTTCAAATCAAACTATAAAAAGAAAAAATATGGAAGGGTTCATTGAATTATATTGTCCTTGATATACTCTAAGGAATTGAGAAGGATGAGTCATGAGTGGAAGGCTTTTACTCATTGATCTGTTTGATCATTGCTGATTTGAGACTAACCAATGTTGAGTTAAGGTCATCGAGTTCAAAGTGTGTGTCCATGGGTTTGACAAGGTTTTGGCCACTAAAGTGATTGTAGCATTGGCTCTTCAGCTGGTCGCTTGACACAATATTGACCCTGCTAAAACACATTCTCTTGACTGTGATTTATTTGGATGTGCAATATTTAGATGTATTAAGAATTTTCTTGTGAGGAGTAAAACTTGACATTAAATTATTTCTTTAACTTGAATGTAAACTCCCATCACATCACATCTTCACCATCTTCTCACTTGCTTCTCTATTTATCCACCTGAGGAAGCCACCCTTTTCTGTTCCTCAATATTACTCCCCCATTCATTTGAGGGGTCTTGTGTTACAAGTTACTTGGTGACCTCACTACTGCTGGTGCCACGTAAAAAGTGCCCAATACACTCTGTAAAGTGATTGGCATTAGGAAGGGCATCCAGCTGTAAAAAACATGCCAAAGCAGGCTGAACCAGCATGGAAAACAGATATTAAATGATGATGGTAATAATTTTGAATATCTTCTAAGTTTTGGCTAGGTGTTCCACTGTCTGATTTGGGATTAAGATTTTACATCACCTTGCATTATTCCACACAATTTAGTAACAATCACATCCATAAAAATTATTATTGAAGGAAATTTTATTATTTATCATCCATCCTTCCATCCGTTTTCTCTGCCACCAATCCTGGGAGGTTATCAGACATCTCCTCCATACGATCCTATCAGAGGAAGCTGTCTGGCTAGATTCCCAAGTAAGATTAACTGAGACAATTGACATTATCCAATTATTTCCTTTTTGGTCTACCCCTAGCTGTCCTACTGGTTGCCTTGCCTTGAAGAATCCATCTTGTGATGCCCCTTATTTATCACCATTGTTTTAATACCAATTCTTCAAAACTAATATGAATTGCACAAGTCTGCAATTCACCATCTGCTCAAGCATTTCAATCCAGTGTCATCTCATGTTTGAGATGACACTGGATACAAGTACAGTTGTGGTACTTCTAATGCCACTAGTCATGGGATTAATTTGATAGAGCAATACATTAGGAACATGTACCAGATCTACACTTTAATTTGAACCCCAGATCAGGAAATTCTTCAAACATAACAATTAAAATTTTGGCAAATTGTGTGGTAACATCAGTAAAAATCTACCCAATAGAATTTGATGTAAACATTTGCTTGTTTTTCTAACGATGATGTCATCACTGGTCTGCCAATCAAATTTGTTTTAGAACATGTAAAAAAAAAAGGACAAAATCTTCAGAAAAAAAAATCAGAAGAAACAGACAGTGACTGACAAGAGAGAACAGAGAACAGAATGCAGTCATGTGTTCACATAAGATGCTATTCACTTTCAGTTGATATGGATGGCCTGGCCTACCAAATATAAAGTCAGGGACATGAATAATCTAGTTTCTACAAATATTAGTATAGGGGCTGTGCTATGACAGCTATTCGTTTGCACACTCACTTTCTCTGTCTCCTGTCTTTGGTTTTATATATATATATATATATATATATATATATATATATATATCCTGTCTGGTTCTCTCTCGTTATGTACACAGACACACACACACATAACTATAGAGCCTGTATAATCAAACCAGTGCATGAACAGTACTTTCTGGTGTTGTTAGTCTGTTCTTCATTGGACCGTCACGTCTGATGCAAGCTTTAAACAATAAACACATGATGAATTGAAAACAACTTTTCTCTCATTCAGCCAGCTTTCAATTTCTTATTGTTGAAACACATGGAATTTGCATAATGGTTTGTCGTTAAATATACAATGTCCTGTCTGGTTGATATTGAACTGGAAGAGAGGACACTGTAACAAAGAATGACAAAAAAATAATAAAGAGAAATATGGAGACATGTCATCATGGATAATACACAGGAATGTGAAAGAATGGTTTAAGCTAAGATCAAAAGTTAAATCATCATCAGCAAATTATTTTTATATATATTTTTATTTTATAACATGCATTTCTATATATATATTTTATAACATGCATTTTTATGTATATTTTATATTTTTGATATAATACATTTTGTGAAAAATAATCTTGTTGGTTGAGATATTTCAATTCTTGTCTGTTTAGAAAGAAGAGGCCTCATTGGCAACAATAGTCAAACTGGGTCCATGACAATAGTCAAAATGGGGCCATGACAAGAAAATAGATGAACCATTCCACCCATTCTACCTGATAGATGATCTGTTAGCCACATTCACTTTATAAGTGAAAGAGGCATCTACTTTGGTTGTTTTGACAGAATGTTTAATTCTATGATACTGACTCCAAGAGAAATGTATGCGACTGTTTCAGCACATCAACTTTCTGGAAGTGAATGAGCTCAACTTTTCCATTGCTTTTAAATCCTGTTTTTTGTCATCCTTTAATTTACAGTACTTAGATCAAAATGGAGTTTTCATATTACCTGCTCCATTGTTGATGTTATGAAGTTCATTCACCAGCAAAGATTTTCATTTTACTGTGTTTGATGGCATAATGTTGTTTATATAAATTGTAAATTATCCTCCACTCTCTCTCAACACATACAACCACTATATAGTGGTTGTCATTAGGAATGGCATCCAACCATGCCAAAGCAGACAGAGCTTGATGCAGTTCTCTGGCTTGCCATCACCTATCAAACATCCAACCCATGCCAGCATGGAAAATAGATGTTAAATGATGATGATGATGATGATGATGATGATAATGATGATTTTTATTGTGCAGTATTATTACTACAGAAGCAGGAATGATTGCACATGAGCATTCATTGAAAAACTTTGTCTCATTAATATAATTAATATCACGTAAATGACATTTTTTTTGTAATTATCAACATTTAAGATGATTGATTTCTACTTTACTAAAATTAATGATACACAATGAGGAAACACAGACAGGTTAATCAAGGGATATTTGCCATTTATATTTTCCATAAATGCTGCTCTCTTGGAGTCTAATTCAATGTGTTCTCACCAACCGGCAGAAACTTCTGAGAATTTTTTTGATGAAAGCAAACCACACTCAATTATGTACTCTTACTGTACTTGGCCATGGAACAGAATATTATCTCCACCATTTGTTAGTTAATCTATAGAAATGTGTGCCACAAACATGTGACTAAAGCAATGCTTATAGTCTCCATATCATTCAAAGAGTAAGTAGTTGGGTTGAAACTACATTCAGATTTTGGATAATGATGGTATGATGGTGAAGATTTTTAACACTGAATAACTGTTTGATGTTTATTTTTCTGTTGTGGCACAGGCTGGAAGATTCATTTATTTCTGTTATATTTCTTCATCATCAGATACACAAAGAAAACAACAGAAAAGTGTCAGTTGTCTGTCTTGTGATTTGGAAACAGTTTTTACAATTCAATGCCCATCTTTCAAACAGAAGATTTGCCCTCATCTTCACATACCTTGGATGAAAAAGCTTGTGTTTCTATAATGCTTTATAGTTTTAAATCCCACTCAATGCTTGGGATTTATTGTTGCTTTCACATGAACTATTTTCCTAATTCCCTCAAAAACAATTTCTATATTTCTTCAAATGTTGCATGCAAACACACCTTCAAAACTGTATACTCTATATCCTTAAGATTCATACAAATACATACATTATTCACATAACTACATATATATTCATTATATATATATAAGCACATAACTTCATAAGCATATAAATTCAACTTCATATAACAACAAAATCTCAATTTTTATTTAATACAATTTTAAAGTGCATTTTATGAAAACAAGCATAGATTTATGTGCATAAATGCAAAACACCTGATATATTTATGGTCTTGAAATCATATAATTGAAATGTACACGGGCTGAGCAAACGTAGACACCTGACTGTGCAATTTATAATTGATAATTTATTCTCAAATTTGATTTTAATTTCAAAAGTCAATTAGTACATTGAAGGGGTGAAAGAGAGATGACATGCTGGTAGGAAGATTGCAGGGGCAGATACGGAACAGATATACTAATAGGCATCCACTACTCCTATCACACACTCCTATTCCAACTCATGCTTTGACGATTCACCCTGACATCTCATCACCACTTATATCACTTTCCACCGCCACCCCACCGACCTCTCTTCTATATTTTAAGTAGTCATGTTGCTCCTTTACAGCAAAAAGCTCATTCTGCTCTGGTCCTTTCTCTCACACCTTTCCTCTCTCTAATCCTCATTCTCCTACCATAAAGTTCCCTCTCTCCACAAGGGTTCATAGTCTTGCAAGCTGTATGCTGACTCCACTAATGCTGGTTGCATGAAAAGAAGTGCCTAGTACACACCATAAAGTAGTTGTCATTAGGAAGGGCATTCAGCTACAGAAACCATGTCATGCAAAAACTGGAGCATGATGCAAACCTTGAGCCTAGTAGATCCCGTCAAACTGCACACCCCATCATACCAGTATGGAACGCAGATGTTAAATGTTGATATAGATACATATAGGTGCATGACTCAGTGTTTAGAGCATCGGGTTCACTATTATGAGGTAGTGAGTTCGATTCTCAGAGCCGGCTCTGTCTTGTTTTCTTGAGCCAAGCTGTATTGGCCTTTGCCTTTCCCTTGGATATCATCAGTGGTGTGGAGAGAGGGGAGGCTGGTATGCATAGGCAACTGCTGGTCTTCCATTAACAACCTTGTCCAGACTTGTGTCTAAGAGGGTAACTTTCTAGGTGCAATCCCATGGTCATTCGTGACTAAAGGGGGTCTTTAACTACATACACATATATATATATATATCTTTTATCTGTTTCATTCATTAAACTGCAGGCCATGCTAGGGCACTCTCTTGAAGAACTTTTAGTCAAATGAATTGACCCCAGTACTTATTTTTTTTCTTATGCATGGTACGTATTCTATGTTTCTTTTTACTGAACCACTAACTTACTGTAAAGAAACCAACACCGATTGTCAAGCAGTGGTGGGGGACACAAACACACACACACGCACATAGGCTTCTTTCAGTTTCTGTCAACCAAACCCACACACAAAGCTTTGGTCTGACTGAGGCTATAGTAGAAGCCACTTGCCTAAGCTGCCATGCATTGAGACTGAACCCAAAGCCATGTGATTGGAAAGCAAACTTCTTACCACACAGCCATACTTGCAACTATATACACCTTCTCTTCGACTTACGACCTATGCAACTTATGATTATCCATACTTACGACCATAAAAAAGTAAATAAATAACTAAAAAATCGATTTTCAGACATTGGGCAGCTGTGCATATGATAACTATAGTAGCATCTGGCAACACAGAGCTCCCTCAGACCCAGGCACCCACTGCCTGCTACTGTCTCTCACTCAGTTGCTTCCAAGCATCAGTTGTGTGTGGATTTGTTACAAATGTATCTGAAATACCCCTAAAAGGACTGGTAAAAGGAAAATGCTTTCATCTACAGATGTGGTAGCTAAGAAGTCGAGGAAGGCTATTGATTTAGAGATTGTAAAGGATTATCTGGCAGTATGAAGGTGGAAAGAAGGTGAATACAATAGCACATAACTTGGAGTTATTACATTCCACAGTATTGATGATACTTAAGGACAAAGAAAGAATTTGTGAAGCTGTGAAAGGTTCTGCCCCTATGAAGTCTACAATTTTAACCAAACAATGATGGGGACCCAACCATGAAATTGAGAAATTGTTATTCATGTGAATAGCGTCATATTTATAGTGTCGAAAAATATAAATCCAACAAATGACCAGATCGACTTACAACCTGTCAGTTGAACAGAACTTGGTTGTAAGTCAAGGAGAAGGTGTGTATATAATTCCATCACAAATATGGCTTTCTTCTTGACAAATGACATTTTCAATAAGGCTATCACTTAGTTGTAAATATGTACCTTTCCGTAAAGAAACTGTGGACTTAAGAATCGTGCTTGTTTCTGGAGGTTTTCTCATTAGTTTTTCATTCTTCTTATGTTTTTGGTTTATAACTGTTGTTACTATTTTATTCTTATTGTTTAGACCTTGGTCAGTTCTAATTAGACAGGGTAATGGGTAAAGACCCCCTTCAGTCTTGAATGACCATGGAATTGCACTTAGAAGGTTCCCCTCTAAGGTACAAGTCCAGGCAAATTTGTTTTATGGAAGACCAGTAGTCACCCATGCATACCAGCCTCCCCTCTCCAAGCCACTTATGTTATCCAAGGGAAAGGCAAAGGCTGATACAGCTTGGCACCAGGGATGTTGCAACTCATTTCTACAGCTCAGTGCACTGGAGCAATGTGAAATAAAGTGCCTTGCTTAAGAACACAACACACAGCCTGGTCCTAGAATTGAACTCACTACCTCGTGATTGAGAGCCCAACACTCTGACCACTGAGCCATGCGCCTTCACTAATTAGACAAACCTTTTAACAAAAACATTACCCATCCAGCACAGCAGAATTGATACCAGTGGTAGTACCACATAAAAAGCACTCAGTATAATCTGTGATGTGATTGGCATAAGGAAGGGCATGCCAAACAGATAGTGGGGCCTAGTGCAGGCCCTGGCCTTACCAACTCTCGTCAAACCATCCAACTCATGCTAGAATGGAGAACGGATATTAAATGATGATAATTCCAGCTACAACCATCATGTGATCTTTTTTTTTATATATCACATTATATTTTCCAATGTATCCTACTTTTTATAAATTGGTTGCTTGTGATCGGAGGGAAGTTTGGCTGCCATTTACAGCAGATTGAGCAGCCATGTAGAAGCTCCCTTGCTAGTTTGCTGCATCTGTGTTTATTTCTGATTCTCCATTTCTTTATATATTTTTATTTTATTGTTTTCAATAATTCTTATTCAAATCTCTTTCTGTTCACACACAGACTCATTCGTTCAGACACTCACTCACACACACACACACTATGGTACCCTGTAACAAATCATAAAAGCAACACTATAAAATAACATTAATTAATATTAGTTAGAGCTCAGCATTTAGCCTTAGGAGTGTGGAGAGACAAAATAGCTGTTGTAAACACGCACACACACACACACACACGCGCACACACACACACGCGCACACACACACACACACACACACACATCTCTTGGCTCTCCCACCTTTATCACTCTCACTCTCTCAAACTTAATTAAAAGACATAATTAAACATACACTCACTTTTAATTAGTGTAAAGCAACATTTTTCTTCCAAATTTTCACAAAAATGTTAACAGATCTATTCCTGACATATGAAGTCTGATCAAAAAACATTGGGTCTGTTGCTATGGTAATGGAGCTAAAGTATGCAGTGTGAAACTGCATGGCACTCTGTCGTGCTTGCACATGAAGTTATAATGTTCTCCCTCTCTTCTGTTGTTTATAGCAGTGCTTAAAAGTAAAGTGTGTCGAGTGTGGTTGTCTCAAAAAGAAGATCGAGCCTCAGCTGTACAGGATGCCTTTGGTTGTGTCAAGGAAGAGGAAAACTTTTTGAAAATGGTCACAACAGGTGAAAAATCATGGGTCTATGGCTATGACTCCCAAAACGAAGGCTCAGTCTTCACAGTGGAAGACTCCCAGTAAGATTTCAAGAGAATGCAATGAGGCAGCTACTTACTATCCCAAAAATGGATTTCCAGGAATGCTTCCGTCAGTGGCAGTGATAAAGTGTGTGGCTTCAGAAAGGGACTACTTTGAAGGAGATTAAGTGCCAAATTGATATGTATTGTAGATTTCTTTTTGTAGCACCAGTTCCTATACTTTTTAATTGGACCTTGTGTTACTGGTTATAGTTGTTTAGCTCCTGGTTAGTACGATTGTGTAGCCCTATAACCAAGCAGTCCAACCACGACTATCGTTCTCCTACATACAGGGGTACCCAGAACCATACTATCCATTGTGTTATTTTCTAAGATTCCACCTGAGGTGTGATTTGAAGAAAATTTGGCTACTCTTTTCTGGCAGGTCAAATAAACATATAGAAGTACTAACCAGGATCAGTGAACCAACAGATGAACTGCTTTGCAGCTTTTAGTTATTTACATTCTGAGTTAAAATCTTGTCTTGGTTGAGTCTTTTCATCCGTCCAAGGTTGATAAAATATGTACAAGTATGATCAGGGATTACTTGTGAGTGAGTATGGCTCAGTGACATGCACCATTAACTGTTTTAGGTACCTATGTAGTCGTGAACAGATATAGTAACTCTCTGGTTCCCCCCCCCCCCACTACACTCACCGCCTTAATAATATTCAACATACAACTTAATAATGAATAAGATATTTCACAAACCAAACTTGCATTCTTGATTATATGCCAAATGTATTGAAACCTCTATTGTTAGTGTATTTCATTAACTATACAATCGTCACTTTTGAAATATATTTACTACCTCTACCTGGCTTTTTGTGAAGACCCCTCTGGAGCATTCAAGCCAAGTCATGAGCCTGAGGTCAACTTTGTCCATTAATCCATGTATCATAATAATAATAATAATAATAATAATAATAATAATAACTATTATTATTATTATTATTATCTAAGGCGGCAAGCTGGTCGAATTGTTAGCATGTTGGTTGAAATGCTTAACAGTATTTCGCCTGTCACTACGTTTGGAATTCAAATTCTGCTGTGGTCGACTTTGCCTTTCATCCTTTTGGGGTCAATAAATTAAGTACTAGTTGTGTACTGAGGTCGATGTAATTTCCTTAACCCCTTCCCCCCAAATTTGAGGCCTTGTGCTTCCAGTAGAAAGGATTATTATTATTATTAAGTTGGCGAGCTGGCAGAATCATCAGCACACTGGGCAAAATGCTGTTGAACATTTCACCTGTCCTGAGTTCAAATTTTGCCGAGGTCGACTTTACCTTTCATCCTTTCGAGTTCAATAAATTAAGTACCAGTGAAACACTGGGGTTGATATAATTGACTAGTCCCCTTTCCCCAAATTTCAGTGTACCTATAGTAGAAAGGATTATTATTATTATTATTATCATTCGACGACTGGCACCCATGTCAACGTTGTCTCCTTCATTGGACACAAAACTCAGCTTGCGAAGACTTATTGGGGCAAGCGAAAGCGAAATCGGGATGGCACCTGTGCCCAGTGTCGCCTTTCTGGTATCTGTGCCCGTGACATGTGTAAGGATTTTCAAGCGAGATCATTGCCAGTGCCCCTGGACTGGCTCTTGTGTGGGTGGCACATAAAATACACCATTTTGAGCATGGCCGTTGCCAGTACCGCCTGACTGGCCTCCGTGTGGGTGACACGTAAAAGCACACACTACACTCTCTGAGTGGTTGGCGTTAGGAAGGGCATCCAGCTGTAGAAACTCTGCCAAATCAGATTGGAGCCTGGTGTAGCCATCTGGTTTCACCAGTCCTCAGTCAAATCGTCCAACCTATGCTAGCATGGAAAGCGGACGTTAAACGATGATGATTATGATGATGATGATGATCATCATCATCATTATTATTATTATTATTATTATCTAAGGTGGCAAGCTGACAGAATCGTTAGCATGCCAGGCGAAATACTTGATTGTAATTTGTCTGCTGCTACATTCTGAGTTCAGATTCTGCCGAGGTCAACTTTGCTTTCATCCTTTATGGGCCGATAAATTAAGTACTAGTGAAATTGCTGTCCTTGTAGCAAAATTTGAAACCATTATTGTTATAGATGTCACACAGTATACAATATCATGAGATTGCTGATTGAAGTCTAAACAAAGACTATAGGACTCTTACTCTTAGTTGTTGGATGGCTTTTGACTCAGTTGAGTTTATCTGTCTTTTGACATGTTTTGGTTTTGGTCTTGCAGGTTGTCCAATGGAAACTTCAAGTAAGCTTTGTAGGGCTGCAGGTTCAGCTGCTGATGGTCTAACCATGTGTCAGGTTATATTAGGTTACATGTTACCAGTAACACTAAGTGTGACATGACATTAGTCATTGACATACTTTTAGATGAATAAATTTGGCTTTGGCCAAAATGCTTTTGGTCAAAGGTTTGCTCTGCCAGAATCGGGCTGGGACTAAACAATAATTACTTCAACAATTCTCAAGTGTTTCCTTTATACCATACTAGGGTTCAGCTACATCAGTACTTTCCCTTTTGTACAAGCCATACTTCCACATATGGAACAACATGAAGGGAACACTGGAGACCATTTTAGATGACTATTGTATCCAAGTTTAGAATTCCTAAAAAAATTTTATTTGTTTCAGTGACTGAACTGTGACCATTCTGGGGTATTTCCTTGAAGGATTTAATCAAACAAATTGTCCCCTAGTATTCATTCTATTTTCTCAATTCTGGTATTTCTTCAATCAGTTCTCATGCTGAACAGCCAAGTTCAGCATGTGTGTCAAGTGGTAGACACACACACACACACACACACACACACACACACACACACAGAGTTTCTGTCAACCAAATTCACTCACAAGGCATTGATCAACTGAAGGCTGTATTAAAAGACACATACCTCATGTATTTTACATCACTTATATTCAGGCTTTTTTATCTTTTATCTTTTACTTATTTCAGTCATTAGACTGTGGTCATGCTAGGCCCCAGCATGACCACAAATTGGCCCCAGGACTTATTTTTTAAGCCTGGTACTTTCATCAAACTGCTAAGTTAATGGAATGTAAACACACCAATGCTGGTTGTGAAGCGGAGGTGGGCTACAAACACAGATACAAATACACACACACACACACACACACACACACACACACACACAGTAGAAACAATTGGTATGGAAGATAGAATATACTGGAAACTTTATCACAATAATTATTTTGATACATCCTGCACTGTTCCCTCATGTGTGTGAAATTATACAATGAATTCCAATGTTTCCTGCAGTGCAGAAACATGTCTTCAGGTGTTATAATTTGGTTTCTCATTACATAACTGACGTTTTGCTCTTAAGCTTAACTATAGTATGTTGGTAGTAGTTGTATCTAAAATTCATTTTAGATATGACTATTACCAACATGCGCTAGTTATGCTTAAGAGCGAAACGTTAATTATGTAGTGAGAAATCAAGTTATATCACATGATGTGATGCTTCAGCATTGCAAGAAACACTGGAATTCATTGTATAGATTCCCACCCACGAGGAAGCAGTGCAGGATGTGTCAAAATGATCGTTGTGATAAATAAAGTTTCCAGTATATTCTATCTTCTGTATCAATTGTTCCTACTATACTCAACATGCACTGTGAAATTCCTAACATAGATCCAGACAATTGTGTAACTTCTGTGGATGACACCAGGTAGCCATAAACAGGAATGTGCTTTGCCGGCATACTACTTGGGACATACCCAAAATGCAGTTTAAATTTTTCAAATTTTAAATTTAAATCTATACGTTAATTATAACATCTACTACATATGTGGAAATCTGTGGGTGTGTTTGTTTGTGTCATTGTTATCTAACTCCTCCTACATCGTTTTATCGATTTTGATGAAATTTGACTCGTGAGTAGAACTTATGTCTGGTAAACTAGTGACGTACTTAGATTGTTGAAAAAAAAATCGATAATAGGGCCCCTGGAAGGGATTCTTAGATCTACTACATATAACTAATATATTATTTTTAAACATCCAAGGGAAATAACCCATTCCCCCCTGAAAGGGATCCTTATATATATATATATATATATATATAGCCAAGGGAAATAGCCCATTTATGTTCGTAAATTATTTCATATAAATCAATTTGAGTATGCATGTTTCTTAATATTTGAACTATTTGAGTTATTTTCACAATTTATCCAGTACAACACTTAAACAAGTAAATAGTATTTTCCTAAACAATAGATCCACTTGTTTTGGTTAGTGACTTATTCACGAATATACCAACACTAGCGCTGCTGAGGGTAATATTTTCTGTGAACGCACAAAAGCTTTTTTCACAGTTATTTACTTTGAACTGTTATTATCTCATATCTGATTAGCCTGTTATTACATAACATGCTTCATGATTTTAGTATACATACCTTATTAGTATTTCCTCCTAAGTTCTATATACTCTGGGAATGTATTAAAGCCCTTTCAGGGCTACCTTATTTGAATTCTTACTATAGGATAATTAATTTCATGTTATCACTTAAATGAAATCACAATTTGGGTATTCATAACTTATTGGGAATTCCTAAAAAACAAGTTCAGTATTCTCAATAAATGCACAAATCCGTTTTAAGGGATACATACTTTATATTGCTGTTACTGGATTAGTGAAACAATTATGAGAATAGAATCCAGGGATAAGCCACACTTTCCTGGGAATTACCAGGTATGTCAGCTAGTATATATATATAATTTATATGTATGTAGTGCTCTTGTGTGTATATGTACATATCTAATATTGTATGTATATATTTTATTAATTTGCCTGTATGACTGATAATTTGCTTGGCACTCGTGATGGTATTTTAATAATACCATCCCTATATATATATATATATATATATATATATATATATATATACGACAGGCTTCTTTCATTTTCTGTCTACCGAATTCACTCACAAGGCTTTGGTTGGCCTGAGGCTATAGTAGAAGACACTTGCCCAAGGTGCCATCCAGTGGGACTGAACCCACTACCATGTGATTGGGAAGCAAGCTTTTACCACAAACCTGTGCACCTCAGGTATTTCTACACATTCTTCACATTACTTGTATGTTCAAGTGTTTTATTTGATGCATCAGATTCCTGATAAATGGTGCACTTATATATGTATTTATAGATAAATTTTATTAAATTCTATTTGAAGCAGCATCATTGTATCTCTGAGGTGTGGATATTTGATTTTAGTTTCCTTGAAGAATTCCTTTGACTGCTCTGATGATAATATTTCCTGCTTTGCCAGAATATATCATCATCATGCTTGCATAAACAATATATATTTTCCATGCCTGCATGAGTCAGACTAAATTTGTTGAGGCAGATTTTCTCTCACTGAATGAACTTCCTATAGTTAACCTTCATCTGTTTCCAAGTAAGGCTATATTATTTCCTCTAGTCCTTTGAGCATGAACAGTACAATGACTGGACATGTTTTTACAGAAGAGTGCAAATGAACAACAATGCTTCTATGACAGATCTTTTACTTGTTTGAGTCATTAGACTGTGGCCATGCAGGGACACTAGCTTGAAGAACTTTTAGTCAAATGAATCAACTGCAGTGCTTATGTATCTTTTAAGCTTTGTACTTCTATTTTTCTCTTGCTGAACCATTAAGTTATGAGGACATAAACACACCAACACCAGTTGTCAAGTAGTGGTGGGGGGCAAACATAGACACAAACATGCATGCATGCGTGTGTACACACACACACACACAACAGGTTTCTTTCAGTTTCTTATTTCTTTATTGCCCTTAAGGGGCTAAACATAAAGGGGACAAACAAGGACAGACAAATGGATTAAGTCGATTACACTGACCCCAGTGCGTAAGTGATACTTAATTTATTGACCCTGAAAGGATGAAAGGCAAAGTCGATCTTGGCAGAATCTGAACTCAGAATGTAATGGCAGACGAAATACCGCTAAGCATTTCGCCCAGTGTGCTGATGTTTCTGCCAGCTCGTCTAAGGCTATAGAAAAAGTCACTTGCTCAAGATAACACACAGTGGGACTGAACCCAAATCCATGTGGTGGTTAAGCAAGCTTCTTACCACACAGCTATGCCTGCACCTATGATGTTCATATACAATTAGTGCATCATGTCATGACAAGGAGAAACACACACACATACACACACACCCGCAGGTGGGGTGTTCGTTCTGTTTCCATCTACCACATCCACTCACAAAGTTTGATTGGTCTGGGGTTATAGTAGAAGACACTTGCTCCGAGTGCTATGCAGTGGAACTGAACCCAAAACCATGTAGTTGCAAAGCAAACTTGTTAATCATACAACCATGTCTGCACTTATGAAAGATAGTGTATGAGAGAGGTGTATACAGTGTAAATGTGTGATTGTGTAGGTCCTTGTAAGTTGTTTTATTTGTTAGTTAGAAAATCTCTATAAGAGAAGAAAGTAGTAACTATACAAAGAAGTAATGTTTATCACTACTTCAACATGGCTATTCTTAGGTATCGATTTTACTACCATTTTAACCCCAGGAGGAACCTCCTTCAGCTGGTTATATGATGCAATCCACACCTGATATATATTGCAAACAAGGTAGTGAACCCCTACCATCGTCCAGCGATGGGACTGCCAGTCCATGCAGTGTTGAGCTATTTGTGCTCATCCACTAGAGATAACAGTAGATTGCTCCAGCTTGCAATATATATATATATATATATATATATATATGTTTTATTTGTGATTTATAAATAGTTGACTGACTGTGTGTACCACAGAGTGAGTAATTATATCAGCATTTGGAACATAAAGAGGAAAGTCTCATAGAATAAACAGCCAAATACACACACACACACACACACACACACACACACACACACACACACGCACACATGCATAAATACTTAATAGTATTCCTACATTGTTGAATATGCACACAAATACATACACTAGTACAAATACATACCTACACACAGGTGTGCTATTACATGTATATGCACATATATACAGTTATACAAACATACACACAAGCTCAAACGTATGCACATAAGCACCAATACAATGCTAACACACACACAATTACATATACACATGCACAGTTATATAAGCATAGAAACAAACACATACATAGTTATAGAAACATACACACATACATAGTTATATAAGCATACAAACAGACATATGTTCAGTTATATAAACAGAAATATGTACATTTATACAAAAATATACATACCAACATTTACCCAAAAAGTAATTTATTTGAAGGAGAATACTTAATATGTTTACAAAAATATTTTTAGTTTATTTTATTAAGTTAGACTGAAATAAATTCTTTCTTAGATGGGTATGTGGTAAAGTGGTGGGTAGATAAATAGGTTGGAAGGGTAGATTGGTAGGTAGGAAGATAAGGAGGAAGCAAGGCTGACAGGTAGATAACAGAAGTATGCAGATTGGTATATAGATGTGTGGGAGGGTAGGTAGATCAGGTTGTAGTTACTGAAGATAGTTAGGCAGGTGTATGGGTAGATGAAAGGGTGGGTAGGGTATATTGGTAGATGCATAAGTAGGTAGATAGACAGGTAGATATCTAAGGTATAAAAAAAGATAGAGAATAGACATCAGAGAGAGAGATAGCAAGAGAGAGGCAACAGTAATACCCTTTTCTGCTTGGAAATATATTTCTTCTCATTTAATGTCCAGTCTTTCAAGTATATCAATCAATATTTATTGTGTGTGTGCCTGTTTCTCTGTGTGAGCATATGTGTATATGTGTTTGTGTGTGTATGTATATTCTTTTATTTGTTTCAGTCATTTGACTGCACCCATGCTGGAGCACCGTCTTTAGTCGAATAAATCGACCCCAGGACTTATTCTCTGTAAGTCTAGTACTTATTTTATCAGTCTCTTTTGCTGAACTGCTATGATATGGTGACATAAACACACCAGCATCAGTTGTCAAGCAATGGGAGGGGGACAAACACAGATACACAAACATATACACACAAACACACACACACACACACACACACACACACACACACACACACACATATATATATATGACGGGCTTATTTCAGTTTCTGTCTACCTAATCCACTCAAGGCTTTAGTCAGCCCGAGGCTATAGAAGAAGACACTTGCCCAAGGTGCCATGCTGTGGGACTGAACCTGGAACCATGTGGTTGGTAAGCAAGCTACTTACCACACAGCCACTCCTGCACCTATATATATATATATTCAAAATGATATGTGTAACATAATGTATATAGACATGTAGAACAGCACAGGCTGTGATATTTTGTCTCAAAGAAACTTCTCAAAGAGTTTTATGTTAAAAAAAACAACAGAGTTTACTCAAAATGATTTTGGTGTATCGTTTATTACATATATATATATATATATATATATATACACATGTATATGTGTG
>NC_068989.1:39435001-39439382 GCF_001194135.2 Octopus bimaculoides | reverse complement strand
TAATATCACTATTGCAATTGCTGTCACCACCAAAATCATTACCATCATACACACACACACACACTTATAATATCACTATTGCAATTGCTGTCACCACCAAAATCATTACCGCCAACAAAATCTCCACCACTACCTCCACCAACAATAGTAACAAAATTATTACCACCATCACATCAATGCCATCTCTACCATCATAACATTAATATCACCTCCACATTACCAGTCATGCTAGAAACACAGAGAGAAAAAGAGAGAGAAAGAGAGAGAGAGAGACTGACTGAGAGATGGGGGACAAAGGAAGAGAATTCCCTGCTATTTGCTTCAGTTTTCTGGACAAATTGAATGAGTTGAGTATTCTTACACACACACAAGGGCATAAACATATGTGCAAATATACACAAAAGTAGATTTTATTATGCTGCTCCTGTGTGTGTGTATGTATGTGTGTGGCAGCTAATACAAAATTAAATCTCAGCTCAATACCCAGCTTCATTTCCTTGCAATAAAGCTACTCACACACATACACTTACACATATGTATCAAAGAGATACTAAAAGTAAAGGAATCTTTGAATAAATATGGACCGTGTGTAAATAGTCAGGATGCAGAGGATTAACAATGATGGCAAATTGCTGAGAATGATGAGGAAAGAAAATGAAAAGAAATAAAATAAAGTGAATAGAATGCACAAAAAGGGGCTACTGTCCTCCAATCATAGGAAGTTATGAAATTTACAGTGTTTCCAAAAACAAATGATCAATAGAGAGATGATTTATAACAAACTGTATGATTTAATCCTTTTGATACCAGCCTGGCTGAAACCACCTCTGGCTCTGTAGTACAAATGTCTTGTTTTTCAAAGTTCTGAATTAAAATCTTCCACAAAACCTTAGTCACAATTTATGTTCCTAACATTAGCATAATGATAACTAAATTATTTTACTAAATTCTTTGTTATATTTAAATTTAATTGAAAGAAACAGAGCATCTCAACAGAAATATGGTAACAAACGGGTTAAGTAAAGATAAATTTCAAATTTGTGGAAAAAGGGTCTCTGATTATGTACAAAAACAAAGAATAGACAACTGGTCATGAAAACCAACAGAGAAGGACATGAACTTCTATATCTTAACATATGTATGCATGCATGAATGTATGTATAGGTGCAGGAGTGGCTGTATGGTAAGTAGCTTGCTTACCAACCACATGGTTCTGGGTTCAGTTACACAGCATGGCACCTTGGGCAAGTGTCTTCTACTATAGCCTTCATCCAACCAAAGCCTTATGAGTGGATTTTGTAGATAAGAACATGTGTTGTGTAGTGTGTGTGTGTGTGTGTGTGTGCGTGTGTGTGTGTGTGTGTGCATGTTTGTTTTTCTCTCACTGCTTGACGCCCAGTGTAAGATTGTCCCCCCTTGGGGATTCAGCAAAATGTGATTGATAGAAATATGGACTATGAGTACTGATCAGCTAAAACCCCTCAAGTAGCACTCCAGAATGGCTACAGTGCAATGACTGAAATAAGAAAAAGAATAGAAATATCATAATATAAAAAAATGGATGCTGACCTATCTAGGGATCATATTGAGAGGTCAGATTTGAAAACCTCCATGTGTAATAGAGAAGAAAAATGATGACAAGTCGTATTGCAGACCCATTCAGTGAGTAGAGCCTGAATCACTGAGAAAGAACACATTAGATAATGTAGTTCTAGATACATGTCTGAAAATATGATGGAATGGTCATACCTGAAATGCCTTTGATTATGGGCCTACGGGATCAAATTTGACCTGTACCATTTATCTTTTATCTTTTATACTTGATTCAGTCATTGGACTGTGGTCATGCTGGGACACTGCCTTGAAGAATTTTTTTAGTCAAATGAATCAACTTCAGTGCTTTGTTTTAAGCCTGGTACTTATTTTATTTGTCTGTTTTGCTGAACCACTATGTTACAGAGATGTAAACAAAACACTTGTTGTCAAGCAGTGGTGGGTGACAAACACAGACACAAACACACACACACACACACATTTGCAGACGCACACATACATGCATGCACACACACATGTGCATGCATGTATGTACACACACACACACACACACACACACTATGGGCTTCTTTCAGTTTCCATCTACCAAATCCACTTGCAAGGCTTTGGTCAGCCTGAGGCTATATAATAGAAGTCACTTGCCAAAGGTACCATGCTGTGGAACTGAACCCATAATCATGTAGTAAATCATGTAGTAAAAAAAAAAGTGGAAACAATCAATGATGTGTACTGTTCCTTTTGGTAAGTAGAGTAGATAATGACTGAAAGAGTATTATTATGAATGCAAGTAACCAAAATGGTGTTCCTGTAAAGGGTCTCAGTGTTCACATTACTCCATGGGGTGTGTAACTTAGAAATCAATGAGTCTTGCCATTGAGAGTTCACAGCTCTAGTACTATGGACATGTGATTAGAATGTCACAGGAAAGACTCACAAGATGGATTCCTTAAGCCAAGCCAACTGGTAGGAGACCTTACTGGTAAACCAAGAGGAAAATATATATTAGTGACAGAGGCAGTTAAATGTGGATGTTCTGTTAGAACAAACTATACTGTGGGAGAAAATGAGAACGTACTGTGGTAGATACCATGAGAGAAAATGAGAGAAAAAAACTAGGCTGCCAATATGAGAGCTTCTCTCATGGTATCTACTGCAGTATAGTTTGTTCTAACAGAACATCCACATTTAAGTGGGAATAAATATTACCTCTCAGTATTTATATAGCCTCTGTTACTAATATATATTTTTTAAGAAGCTCACTGGTTAATTGCAGCACTAGTGCATGTTCAGCCACCGATTTTTTATATATCACTAGCAGGGAGATGAGTCACTGCTACATCTAGCTGTGAAGCACCATCTCTAATGAGACCAAGGACGGTCGAAATCATGTGATCTAGTGGTCTAAACATTGGAGTTAGTGGGAAGTTATCTCCCTGCTAGTAATATAAACAAGCATTCATGTTGCACGAAAAGTTGATGAGAGTTTCACTCATGGTATCTCCCACTGTATAGTTTGTTCTAATAAAACATCCACAGTTAAGTAGAGATAAATATTACCAACAATAAAATGGTTCTATAATATCCATTGTCTCAGTCAGTCATGCTTGGGAATTTGGTCAGAAAGTGTCATGATAGTTGCTTCTGATAGGACCATGTGGAGGAGATGCCTGAGGACTGTAACCCAATAACACTCCCCAGAATAGTGGAGAGAAGATGGATGGATGGAAAATAGTATGGATAATCTGGAAGAGATGGGGAGGTCAGAATAGAAAAGTTAGTGAATACTCAGAGACAAAAACAGCTCTTATTTCTATCAATCACATTTTGCTGAAACCCTAAAGTGGACACAAACTAATTTACACTGGCTGTCAAAATACAAAGAGAAAAACAAACATGCTCATAGACTAAATAACACAGATTCAAGACAAATGGAGTCTTGCCATGTGACAGACTTCGTTAACTTATAATTTTCTCATTCAACAATAAATTAAAGTAATGACTTTGTGTGTGTGTGTGTGTGTGTGTGTGTGTGTGTGTGTGTGTGTGTGTGTGTGTGTGTGTGTGTGTGTGTGTGTGTGTGTGTGTGTGTGTGTGTTTGTTGCAAAGCACTATATTTCAAAGACATTATTTTACCATTTGAAATTTCAGAGCAGTGATAACCTGAGACAGTATTAAAAGATGGTATTGTTTTTGATTTAACAAATTTAGCTAATTAATAGCAATAATATTTATGGTAGTCTCAGATGTGGATGGATAATTATTTTGGCTTTCTCAAAGAAATTATAATTCAAAGGAGAAGCAATATTTTCCTTCTGCATCATCACCACCACCACCACCACCACCACCACTAACAACAAGAACATTCTGATCTCTTTGCTAGTAACATCATCATCATCATCATCATCAATATCAATATTATTATCAGTGTTGTCATCGTGGTTAATGAGTGTCAATGTTATAACTGTCTTCTTCATTATTAAAAGTCACTAAGTGCAAATGAATTGAGAAAGTGTTTGTAGGGTTGGTGTAGGTGTTTTTGTGTTTATATATGTGTATGCCTGTTTCTGTTTGCATATGTGTATGTGTGTACAAATGTATACATATATGTATATGTATGCTTGCCTGTGTGCATGTATCTGTAAGGGGGGGTGCGTGTGTGTGCGCATCTGTGCGTATATCCATGTGTATATATATATATATATTGTCATATGTCTGCCTGTAATGTATATATGTCTGTGTCTGTGTTTATATGTATCTATGTGTCTTTATCTCTGTCTGTTTCTCTGCACACATGTCTATGCACACACACACACACACACACACACAC
>NC_068989.1:39425147-39434991 GCF_001194135.2 Octopus bimaculoides | reverse complement strand
ATATATATATATATATGTATGCATGTATGTATGTATGTTTGTATGTATGTGTATGTCAACCTCATGTATGTATATGTATCTATATGTGCGTGTGTGTGTGTGTGTGTGCGTGCGTGTGTGTGCGTGTGTGCGTGTGTGCATATGTGTATGCTTGTATGAAGAATCAATTCATTCTCATTGAAGAGCTGTGATGTTTAACTTCATGTTCCCTGCTGTCAACAGTTTTCTTTTGTTTGGTGAGGATGTGGCTGTGCTATAGCAACAGTCACTTTCCTAAAGTGACTAATGACTAAAACTGATTGACCCATTATGTAATGAGAAGGTCAGACAACAACACAATCTTGAAGAAGCAGAGACGATAGAGATAAAGGAGGCATACGCTTTTGATTAGTGTTAATTATGGGGAATAGTAATAGGTGAGAACTAACTCTTGATTTAAGAGTTTCAATGTTATGTTACAGGGTGGAGAATGAAAAAATATTTTTGCAGAAAGACAAGATAATAGAAACGAATTCAGTGACTTGTCTAACCAAATACCCACACAAAGGCACACTTGCTCCAATCCCCATTCAATGGTACATCTCTCCAATTTCTTTCTTCACCTAATGGAACACTTATCCAATCTCCCCATGCATGACACACCTATCCAACCTCCATCACACATATTGGTACATCTACTAATCACCACACAATGGAACACCTATCCACTCCTCACTCACTATGCCATATCTATCCAACTCCATGATATAGATAGGTATAGGCATCTGTTCGTCTCGAGAGACCATAGATCTGTGCCTGGAAAGTTTTGTGTCAGCTGCTGATAGCCGTGAAGTATCTGCTCTGACTCTACAGGCCCACACAGGAATGACAGCCTTGCACGCAGTGACTGCATTTGAAGAAGCTCTCCACTGGCACTACTGACTTTCCCTTTCTTTGAGCTCACTTTTCTTGGGTGACAAGTTCCAGCTTCTCTCCCCGTCACTCCATCTCCTTGTGTAGTATTTGTTTTCAGCATAAGTAATCATTTGTGACCTCTTCCTATCTCAGAGCGTACAGACATTGACTTCATATCTCTCTTGCAGACGTCCTTAAAATGAAGATGAGGTCATCCTCATGCTCTGTATGCTTCACAGACTATGCGTCACTAACACCCTCTTCCAACTCCATGACAAAGTGTAATATTAACTAAGTTATATCAAACAGACTTATGAGATTTGACTTTTGTTTGTAGTAGGTCAAGGTCTGTGCAGAGGCTGCCTCTTCAACTCAAATTATTTAAGTAAATAAACAAAAAAATAAATTGGTTTAATAGTTGGAGGAATGTAATTTTCAGTTTCATCAATGAAACATGACTGTGTGACTATAAATCTCATTGGTTTCAGGTTCAAACCTGCTGAGTAACACATTAATGAAATGCTTTCTAGCATATCCTTGGGTTGGTCAAAACCTTGTGAGTGACTCTGGTTCGTGGAAACTGTGAGAATTTATTGGAGAGAGGGAGGGAGGGATTATACTTGCAACTGGATTGTAGACTTAACCCATTGCCTGATTTAACAGTCATCTGGCTCCTTTGGATGCCTTGGTAGAGTTGACTCTGTTGGAAGTATTTTAACCAGGCCTATATCTGTGGATAACTTCCTCAGTCTTCCTCTCACCTATCATGGAAACCTTGGTAAGGGCCATAGAGCAAATTACTCTTATATCTCTCACTAAGCCATTACAAATAAACAAAACAAAAACAAACAATAATAAAATTGAGGGAAACTGATGTTTATGGCTATTAACTTTCTGTAGAATTGGACTGTTCAAAGGTGATTGTTTTTATTGTCAGTACCAAAGCACTGGAACCTGTGTCTTTTGATTTCATTGTTGTGCATTCTTGTTAATTACATTTGCTAATTCTCCAACCAAGTTTCTCTTAATTATTCTGACCCTCTCAAATAGTAAATAAGAGTTGTTATCAGAGTAAGGAAAGTTCATTACATATCATGCAACCAGTTCAAAGAACGTGTAGTGTTGGATATTCTATAATTGTCTTATTTTATTCTGTTAATTACCAACAGTAGAAATGATATGAGATCATTAAGGCTCTATGCTCTTATGTGCTGGTCTGTAGTAGAACAGCAGCTTGCTGTTTATTATATAAGTTGAATAATACTACTTCATTAGTTGACAACTTTTGAAGTGTGAAATAAATCTCTGGTTAGATATTGACTGGTTAAAATTATGGATTACAAGAATTTTCACACTTCAGAAATTACTTTAATCAACCATGTCATTAATAAGAATCAGTCCTCCTAAGTTAAAGGATAATTCTGCTCAGGTCTTTGATAAATTCATTATCTGGGTTGAAAGATATCTTAAACTTTGAACCAAATGGGAGCAATAAATTGGACTTATATATATTAAGTTTTGGAGATTCAGCAACTAGTTACTATGATGAAACAGAGTGGCCTGAAATTACAAAGGAGGAGGCAGTAGATGGCAATGTTTACTATACAGGTGTAACAAATTTCAATGCTTCAAAATTACTAACAGGAGACATACTCAGTGAAGGAATAAGGCTATGATTGTTGAAACAACTGCTTGGTCAATTAATTAATGAGAACTATCAGCATAGAGGAGCTGCCAAGAGCAGCCCATCTTAAATTCCTCTGTTATGGCCTGGAGGATTATGATGAACAAGATGGAGCTGAGAACCAATCCTTGGTGAATTCCTACCTGTACACTGAATTCATTGCTATACCAAATAAGGGATAGTGGACCTTGTCACCTCTATACTTGGCTTTTGTTGACATAGAGAAAGCCTTTGACAGGACCCCCTGCTCTCTTATTTAGTGGTCAATGCAGAAGCTAGGGATAGATGAGTGGTTGGTGAGAGCTGTACAAGCCACATACAGGGATGCTGTATGTAAGATGAAACTTGGCAATAAGTAGAGCAATGAATTCAGTGTACAGGTAGAAGTTCACCAAATATTGGTTCTCAGCCCCCCTCGATATGTAGAAAAGGTGTTGGCAGAAACTCTGTAAGGTGCAAGCTACAGACACATAAAAGGTGAAGCAGTATCAGAGAAAGGTTAACAGAGAAAGTAGTCTTTGTGTGTGGCAAAAGTGTAGGTACAATAAACACTAAGAATGTACAGAAAATAGATTTGTCAAATGCCCTAGAGGATACTTTGAAGTAGCAGATAACTTCTATTACTTAGGTGACCAAGTCAGCAATGGGGGAAGATGCTCTGAGAGCATAACTGCTAGAATAAGAATGGGCTGGTAAAAATTCAGAGAGCTACTACCTTTGTTGGTAACAAAGGGCGTCTCCCTCAGAGTGGAAGGCAGATTGTATGATGCCTGTGTGCGAACTGTCATGTTACATGGTAGTGAATCATGAACTGTAACTGCAGAGGACATGCAAAAGCTTGAAAAAAATGAAGCTATTATGCTCTGCTAGATGTGTAATGTCAGTGTGTACATGCAACAGAGTGTAAGTGTCTTAAGACAAAAACTGGGTATAAGAGGAATCAGATGTAGCATGCATGAGAGAAGGCAGTGCTTGGTATGGTCATGTGATGCATATGGATGAGGATAGCTGTGAAAAGAAAGGTTGATCTCTAACTGAAGGGAACCTATGGAAGAGGTAGACCCAGGAAGACATGGGCAAGGTGGTGAAATAAGATCTTCAGTCACTTGCCATTTCCTCATGGAGGCAATGAAAAGTGACTAAGACTTCTGGCAATTTGCTGTGCTTAAGAAGATACATCAAGCTGGACAGTGCCAATGAGACATGAAAGGTACCCATGCCAGTGACATGTGATAGACACCTGTGTCAGAGACATGTAAAAGGCACCTGTGCCAGTGACATGTAGAAGACACTCAGTACACTCTATAAAGTGGTTGGTATTAGGAGGGGCATCTGGCCATAGAAACCAAGCCAAAACAGACTGGAGCCTGGTGTAGCTCTCTGGTTTATCAGCTCCAGTCAAACCATCTTATCCATGCTAGCATGGAAAACAGTTGCTAAATAATGATGAGTAAGCTAGTAAAATCTTTATATTGACATAAATAATATGTCCCACTATTGACAACGTCTTAATTATGAAATGATAGGATAGTCTGCAAATATTTATTGGGAACCAATAGTATTAACCACATCAATGCATGAAACACTGAAACAAAAACTTGTTTCTGGTACTATAAATTCACACAACTTGTTCACGGAGAATTGTCTTTGGTTCACAAAGACATTGTGAAAAAAGCTTGATATCAAATTTACTGTAAATCCTCTTAACGTGCAGCCTGTTGATGGAAACAAGTTTAATATAATTGGATTCTAAACATTGAAATAAACACTTACTGCTTAGTAGTTGAAGATCTTGCTGTCTGGAATTTCTGATTCTGCTTATCTCTGCATTATCACGATATTAGTCTCTTCAGACTGAATTTGATGCTAAACTATCACCCTTAACTGTGTCTGCTATTTGTGTTGATCAGAAACTTTATAGCGTAACTGATAAACCTTCAAAATTTCAAATATTTACTGATTCAAGCTTATCATTTTCTACAGAAACAATGGCCATACTCTGCTCCACTTAGAATCATTGTATTTAAGACAGCAAATTTGCTAGTGATAAATAATAAACTTTTGACTGAGAAAGAAATATTTTCAAAATCATGAAGGTATTCTCAAGTTGTAGTCATCAAATGAAGTGGCAAAGGGCATCTAGTGATTATGCACTTATTATTAGTAGAAAAAAAAAAGCTAAATGCATCCCTCATTCCACTCATTAGAGACAATAGTGTTTTAAGCCAGTTCATGGATATTGTTATTTCAGTACTCTAGGACAATTGTTCAGTATATTATCAAATGACTATACCTATCCAAGAGCAACATTTTACTGTCCATGAAGCAAATAAGTAGTTATGTATATATATATATATATATATATATATATATATATATATATATATATATATATATATATATATATATATATAGATAATGGCATGGTTGTGTGTATAAAAAGTTTGTTTTCTAACCATATGGTTTGGGGCTCAACTATGCAGTGTGGCAGCTTGGGCAAGTGTCTTCTACAATAATCTTTGCTCAACTAAAGTCTTGTGAGAGGATTTTGTAGATGGACACTGAAAGTGTTAGTGCATGGGCATGTCTCATCTTGACACATGTGATAACTGTAAATGAGTCATACAGTTCTATATTTAAGTGATGAGGAATTATGTACATTATTTACATTTGATGGATATTTGTCCTCATCTTGTTTGTTGTTAACACAAAGTTTTAGCTGATATACTCTCCAGTCTTCATCAGGTGTCTTGGAGAAATTTCGAACCTGGGTTCTCATTCCTAAGGTATTTTTCAATGTTATTATTATTATTATCATTATTATTATTATTATTATTCAGGGCACTGCTTGGAAACGAACTCAGAATCTCGGGGTTAAGAACACGGGCTACTAACCCCAAGATTCCGAGTTCGATTCCAAGCAGTGACCTGAATAATAATAATAATAATAATAATAACCACAACATCGAAAATTAGGAATGAGAACCCAGGTACGAAATTTCCCCATGACACCTGATGAAGGCTGGAGGGTATATCAGTTGAAACGTCGTGTTAACAACAAACAAGGTGAGGACAAATATCCGTCAAATGTAAATAATGTAAATGTTATACAATGTTATACAAGTGACATCATTGGATTCCAATCTTCCATGTAAACATCTGACCATAAGGAAATATTACCTTGCTAAAAAACCAAGTGAGGATTGGTAGCAGGAAAGGCATCTGGCTATAGTAAATCTGCATCTGTGAATCTAATCTGGTTTATTCAAGCAAGGAAAGATGAATGTTAAAATGATGGTGTCATTAACTCTTTTGGAGTGAGAAAATGGAGTACTTCATTTCAGCAATGCAATGAGAAAAATTATTTATGGCTTAAAGGAGATGGCTAATTACTTTGATGCAGTGATATTCTTTGCTTTTATTCTTTTACTTGCATCAGTCATTTGACTGTGGCCATGTTGGAACACCATCTTGAAGGGTTTGCTTAGTCAAACAAATCAATCGAAAGACTTACCTTTTTTTAAGCTTAGTACACACACACGCATGCACACACACACACACACACACATACATACATAGATATATATATAGTAGGCATCTGTCGGTCTCAAGAGGCTATGGATTTGCACCGAAAGAAATCATGTCAACTGCTGATGGTGGTGCAGCATCTGATGTGGCTGCACAGGCCCACACAGGAGTGGCAGTCGTGCATACAGTGACTGTATTTGAAGGAGCTCTCTGCCGGTGCTGCTGATTTTCCCGTCTGTCAAGTGTGCTTTTCTTTGATGGCAAGTACCAGTTTTTCTACTGCTTTCTTCATTCCCTTTTGCAATATTTGCCTCCAGTGTGGGTGATCATTTGCAGACTCCAGCCATCGCAGAACGTCCAGATCAAGCGACTTCATATCTCTCTTACAGACAGCTTTGAAATGAAGATAAGGTTGTCCTTGTGCTCTTGTGCCAGTAACCAATTCCCCATACAGGAGTTCTTTGGGATCCTTCCGTCTGGCATGTGATGAACATGACTGAGCAAGCACAAATGACACTGCTGGAGCAAGATGTGTATGTTGGGTATCTTGGCTCAGTTAAGGACTTTGGTGTTGGCATGTGTGTGTGTTGGTATGTGTGTGTATATATATATATATATATATATATATATATGGCGGGCTTCTCTCTGTTTCTGTCTACCAAATCCACTCACATGGCTTTGGTTGGCCTGAGGCTATAGTAGAAGACACTTGCCCAAGGTGCTACACAGTGGGACTGAACCCTGAACCATGTGGCTGGGAAGCAAATTTCTTACAACACGACCATGTCTGTGCCTATGTGGAGAAAATAATTGGATCCATTATGAAAATTTGCAAGTTTTTCTCAAAAGTGCCAAAGCAGTAAGGACTCTTACAGATTTCTAAAAATGTCAACAAGGAACAATGAGTCAGTTACACTGCACCTTCGTTCTTTTAGAAATCCAGTTACTGTCAGATTTCAACAGACTGTGGTCACTATTTCAGCTTCTGCTGCTTGGAGTCTCCAAAGAATTTGAATGTTTTGTTAGGTTAATTGTATGGTATTCCAAATGGATGACAAGTTTTACTGAAATTGTAGCTAAAAGATATCAATGCCTCTCATTATTGACCAAATGTCTTTATGCAATTAAGAAATTGAAAGGAGTGTTGTAATGGCTTCATTATCAGTGTCAACACCTGGTCCATACCTCCTCTTGAAATGGTTGCATCTGTAACATCAATAGGCTTTGTTCTAATGTAAAATAGGTAACCAATTTGCTTCTATTCATATCAATTGAATGATATTGGAAAGAAATGTCTGGCTGTTCAGTCAGATGTCCGAGACAAATCAATTACATTGTGACATTACCTGTTACTACAAAGATTCAAACTTTTTACTGATAAATAAGGATAGCCATCACTTATTGGAATGACAACCTTACCTACTTTTTGTACTTTTAACCATTAAAAGTGCTAAACTGTGTTGTTAGACACTACATCTTAAACTCGTGTATGAAATACAATACTCACAGGAAGGAAAGAATTTGGTTACAGTTGCTTTAAGTAGAATTTCTGCAATTGCTAGAGATAATCAAATATCAAATAATGAGCACACACCTGTACACACACACACACACACACGCCAAGAGTTCTCAAAGATATGGAACTCTGGTTTGGAGAGAAAAAGTTCGAATATCAAAAACGTATTAAGAAAACACAACAAAGAGAAAACTAGACTGTGTGATGTATATAAAAACCTCATATTTACAACTGACCAAATTATTCTATCAACAGTGGCAGTCACTTGATATTGTAGAATGCTAAATAATAACTAAAATAGGTAATGCGTTAACAGCACCCAAATTACTCTAGCAAATTTTTAAGCTTTCATTTGATGTTTATCCTCATTATTCCCCTCATCCAGTGTCACAGGCTTTGTTCATAGTGTATATGGCACACGGTTTGAAAACATTGAATTTTTGGAATTGCTCTCAAATTTTGGCACAAGGCCAGCAATTCTAGGTTAGGGAGTGAGTCGATTACATCAATCCCAATGCTCAATTGGCGCTTATTTTATTGACCCTGACAGGAAGAAAAGCAAGGTCAGCATTGGCAGAATTTTAACTCAGAAAGTAAATACGGATGGAGTGCCTCTAAGAAACTTGTTTGGGAAGCTAATGGTTCTGCCAGCTCACTACCTTCAGCAGGTGGAATATTAAAAACAAATCAGAACATCTCCTTATTATTCATCATCAAAGGAACAAAATAACTGTTAATATGGCATGGTGTGGACAACTACTCAGTTACACCTGATGCAAAGAAACAAGATAACAGGACAGAAAAGGTATATTGTTTGGGAATATGTATGTCTAAATACTGTTACCATTTCAAACAATGAAGGTATGTGGCTAAGTGCTCAGGGTTCTTAGCTCAAGATTGTGAGGTTGAGAGTTTGGCACCTGGTGATATGTTGTGTCCTTGAGCAAGACAGTTTATTTTATGTTGCTCCTGTCCACCCAGCTGGCAAAGATGAGCAGCACCTGTGTTTCAAATGGCCAGCCTTGTCTCATTCTTTGTCATCCTGAATCTCTCTGAGAACTACATTAAGCCCCATAATAACACACTGACTGAAAATAGGGACATGCACACTTGCCCACATACATACTCACATGCATTAACACACAATATTCATACAAAAATAGACATGCATTCAACAGCCTCACACACACGTGCAAGCACACACACACACACAAATGTATGCACAGACACACGTCCAACTGCCTCTTACACACACCTAAAATGGACAAAAATCACACATGCATGCACACATGCTACTCACACATAATACACGCACAGACACACACACACAATAGCCTCTACACATACGTGCTTGCACACACGTTAGACAGCCTCACACCCACACAGATATACACACGTCCACACACATATACACACGTTCACATACACAGAGCACATGCACACATCACTTCACATACATACTTGCTCGTATGAGCATGCGTGCGTCCACACACACACACTCAAAAACATACACATACATACTCTCATGCATACATATAGCCATACTTACAGTTTTCATACTCACACATGTACTTGCCCACACACACACATACACAGACTCGCCCATATATATACACATGCACACATGCTTGTGTACACACACACACACTCACTAGGTGACTGTTGTATCCCTTGTCAGCCATATCTCCAGCCGCTTCCTCCCAGTCAATTCAACACATAGCACTGCAAGTTCAGACACATTATTTTCACTGGATTCTTTTCTCTCTCCATCTGTTTTCTCTCCTCATTTCTTTCTGTAGAACTGCATGGTCTCAAAATGCTAAAAAGTTCTTCCGTTTTTCCTGAGCATTAAACTAACACATCCTATTTGTTGTTCTTTCACCTGTCACTGTGTTTTGGGGTATCTTTTGTATATTTTGAATAGTGTATATATATATCGTTGGCGTTAGGAAGGGCATCCAGCTGTAGAAACTCTGCCAAATTAGATTGGAGCCTGGTGTGGCCATCCGGTTTCACCAGTCCTCAGTCAAATCGTCCAACCCATGCTAGCATGGAAAGCGGACGTTAAACGATGATGATGATGATATAAGACAGAATGAGATAACAAAGCCAAGGCTGTGAGGAGTTTTCAAACCAAGAGTTTAACTACTGTCTGTCCAGAGCACTTACTTAGCATTACCTGACATTCCTTGGGTGATCTAGATACCAATACCTCTCATATA
>NC_068989.1:39423593-39425095 GCF_001194135.2 Octopus bimaculoides | reverse complement strand
TATATATGTACGTATAGATAGATAGATAGATAGATCAAGATTCAGTCCCACTCTGTGGCATCTTAGACAAGGGGCTTCTGCTATAGCTGTGGAGCACAACCAGAACATTGTGAGTAGATTTGATAGATGGAAACAGAGAAAAACCTATCATATATCTGTATATGAATGTTCTTTATGTTGCACGTCTCGTTTCTCTGTTCTTTTTATTGTTCGAAAAATAGGTCGTTTTCTATGTTTTTGTTTTTTATGCTCTCGTTTCTCATTTTGCCTACGTTTGTTTGATGTCCTGTACCCATATATGCATGTATATATACATATGTAGGTATGTACATATAAATATGTATACATGCATATATTTATATATTATTTATATTATTATATATTCAAATGCAACGTATCCTTTTTCCAAGTAAGTTTTATCTTAATAATTACAATGTGCACTCTTATTCTATATCTTTTCTGTCTATCTATCTCCCTCTCTTGTTCTTCGTTTCTGTTTTTCTCTCCCACCCTTTCCCTATTCTTCTCCTCTCCTCTTCACCATTCCCTCTCTCTCTCTCACTCTTCCTCCTTGACTCTCTTGTTGCTCACACATGACCAACGGCCATCCCTCTTTTTTCTTCCACTTCCTTCCTAGACAAAACATGCTTTTATCTGTCCCTTCTCAAAGCTCATTTTTCCAGCGTTCATTACTTCACATCGTCTTGGTTTAACAGCCCTCACTGTTTGTTTTTACTGTTTTGTATTCACTGTCCTGTTTTTGTTACCACTTTCACCCTCCACAAAAAATCCCAAATTTTATTTAATTTGTTTTACGGGAAGGACTGTTTTAATGAAGTCGTGTCTTTTACTTATTTTCAAAATGTGGAGTAGATAAAACAGGGGACAACTGATGAAGGGAATGTTCTTATGTCGCATGTCTCGTTTCTCTGTTTGTTTTCTTGTTGTTTGAAAAAAAAGTCCATTTTCTATGTTTTTGTTTTTTATGTTCTCATTTCTCATTTTGCCGACGTTTTTTTTATGTCCATTACCAATATATGCATGTATATATACATATATATGTAGGTATGTACATATATGTATGTATATATGCATATATTTATATATTATTATATGTGTGTGTGTGTGTCTTTCTGTCTGTATTTGTGTCCCCCCACCACTGCTTGACATCTGGTGAAGGTGTGTTTACTTTCCTGTAACTTAGTAGTTCTGCAAAAGAGGCTGATAGAATAAGTACTAGGCTTTCAAAAAAATATTCACTAGGGTCAATACATCTGATTTAAAATTTTTCGAAGTGGTGCCCCCTGATGGACACAGCCAATGCACCAAACGCTTTCACCTTGAGTCACTCTGTTACTTCTGCTAAATAAAAAATATATTCATGTTTTGAGTTCTATTTTTCCTACTTACACTGTCATGACTATGCATATATATTTTTTTATTCTTTTATTGTTTTACTTTTTCAGTCATTTGACTGTGGCCATGCTGGGACACTGCCTTTA
>NC_068989.1:39419833-39423330 GCF_001194135.2 Octopus bimaculoides | reverse complement strand
TATATATATATATATATATATATATATATATATATATATACACACACACATAATTTTTATTTTTACTTTCCCATCAGCAGAAAATTTCCAGAATGTGACTTGAAGGGTGAGATTAGCTCTTGACTGTCAAGTTCTGTTTACTCTTGTTTGTCTTACCAATCTATCTGTCTTTCTACTTAATTGCAGGAAAAAAATTGTGTGTATATATGTGTGTGTATGTATGTATGTATGTATGTGCGCCCCCCACCACACACACATATGTATCCAATTATCTTCAGTGCGTATAATGGTGATTTGTGAGTGTTTATGTGTGTGTATATATTAATATATACATGAAATTGAAATAAAAAATGGCATGACATTCATAAACATTATAGAATAATTTGGTAATCAAAATTATTTTTCTCCCCACTACCAAACACAAATTATTATATTAATACCACCACCACCACCACTGCCAATAATGTGATCAATAATAATGATCTTAATAATGATACTAGTGATGATGGTTTTAGCCTTGTAAGTTTTTTTTTGTTTTGGCGTTGGTAATGGTATTGGTGTGGTATAGATTTTTCAGCTATCATCCTCAGAATAGATAAATATTTCATGGCAATTTCATGTCAAAAAGCTAAAACAACACTACTACTAAAGGAAAAAAAAGTTTTTAAAAAATGAGGTTTGGTAGGATGAGTCGGGAAAGATTTTACTGGAGTATTGGAGTGTGGAATAAATGCTATTGTGTTACTACAACTGTTTCTATTATATTCATTACCAACATCTCCAGCACTACCATCACAGCTGCCTTCATTACTGCCATGCCATTTTATAAATTATAGACAATTTATATTTATGGTGCAATTCTGTTTGGGGATGGTGTTATCACTTATATCAGTTTTGTGGCTCCATAGTTTGGTTTGTGTCTTGGAAACTGGTCAGAAGTGCTGTTTAGTAGGAGCTGGGAATTGTTTCATTCTCAATATGTTCCCACTTCCTCATACTTTTATATTACTTAGCAATGTGTGAATAAATTTATGAGTGTTTATATTTGTTTAAAAGTTACCATTTCTGATGAATGCAAGAGTGTATATGTGATTTTTTTTTAGTATATCTATCCATCTATCTATACATCTGTCCATCCATCAGTCCATCCATCTGTCTACCTAACTCTCTATCTGTCTGTCTTATCGATCTCTCCATCTCTCCATCCGACTATCTGTCTCTCTCCTGATATTTGTCAATTATCTCTCTAGTTATTTATATGCCAATTAACTTACTCATCTGTCTGTCAATCTACCCATTCATCAATCTGTCTGTCCTGCCAGCCTTGTAATTTTCTTTCTTATCAAAAACATAACTGTATTCTAGTTTTATTGTTACTATTGTGATTTTTATCCAATATGAAATTTCTAGCTTTTGTGTAAAAAACTGAAATTCCTTTATCCATCTAGATCTTCATAGTCATGTTCAGGGATGAAAGGATGTTTGTGTATGGTGCTGCCTTTCTTCAGAAGGCAGAGTCAACGTGATTGCTGCTAACATTATCACTGAAATTTAAATTTTCACAAATTCGTGCATCATCTGTCATGTACTTACTTTTGTCTATGACTAATATAGAAACATACAGCTCTCAATAGACACTGCAGGATGTTCCATTCACCATCTGAATATCACAATAGTTTCAGTACTTTCTGAATATATTGTTCCCTCTAGCACTGGTTAACAGCATTGTTTCTGCCAGGAGATGCCCAGTTTATTTTGTTTTCCTAGTTATATTTTGAAGATTTCTACTTTATAAATGACAAGTACCTTTCAATTCTATTGTCACTATCGGCAGAAACACAATGTGAAACTGAAAATCATCAAAGCTATTGGGAAACAGAGATTACTGCATGGGGAAATGTATTTTAAATGTGGTCACTTGAAGAAGGCATTAAATTTATCAGTAATTTGACGATTGTGTTTTCATGCAGATGCTATCTCTAGAAAATCTTAGTTTCTTTTGCCAATAAATAGGTATTCACTTAATAAATCTTTCATTATTATATAGGTGTACAGTATAGTGAAGGCAATATTTTGCTGAAGAGGTCAGAATAAAGTGAAAACATCTTTCACTCTCTTGCTTTGCCAGTTAACGAAAATATGATTGGTCATTGACAAACGCAATTTCATCTTCATCTCTTTAATGCTTCTTAATGTTCTCTGTATTAAACATGTTAACACTTAGTTGCAGTTGCATTTGGACTCTAATTATAATTTTTCTAGGTTCAACACACACATTCATCTTTTGACAGGAAGAAGAAAAAAGTAATTATATAAATAGGCACAGACTTTCCTGTGGTATAGAAGTTTATTTTGTAGTCATGTGGTCTTAGGCTCATATAACAGGGTACACTGGGCTCGTGTTCTCTTTTATATAACTCCAATCTAATCAGTGCATTTTGAGCAAATTTGGTTTGCAGAAACTTTGTGTATGCATATACATGTGTGTGTGTGTGTGTGTGTGTGTGTGTGTGTGTGTGTCTCATTTGACATCCAATGTTTGATTATTTATGTTCTTTTAACTTGGTGGTTCAGCATAAATGATTGATAAAGTACTCAAAATAAATACTGGGGTTGATTTGATCAATCAAACCTTCAAACCAGTATGGCCTGACCACAGCCCAATAACTGAAACACACACACACACACACACACACACACACACAATGTACTTATAAATTGAGGATATAATCATGTTAATGATTATATCCTCAATAAGTAGCTACTCTTTACTCTTTTACTTGTTTCAGTCATTTGACTGTGACCATGCTGGAGCACCGCCTTTAGTCGACCAAATCAACCCAGGACTTATTCTTTGTAAGCCTAGTACTTATTCTATTGGTCTCTTTTGCCAAACCGTTAAGTTACGGGACGTAAACACACAAGCATCGGTTGTCAAGTGATGTTTGGGGGACAAACACAGACACACAAACACATACATACATATATATATATATTTAAAATTATTAGTTACAGAATAAAAGCATTACATTTGGGTCAACGACTCAACATACAACAGTCCCCTCAATAAACAGTCATATATAAGAAATACATCAAAGTCCACAACTACATAAGAAAATATATATAAAAAATAAAATAGAACATAAAACACACAATATAAAAATTTATATATATATATTTTTTTTTCTAATAACATACAAGTAAATCAAATTTGAGTTAAAAATATAACACAATATATATATATATCTTTTTATAATTTCAATTCGAATAAAAATAAGCGATTAAAAATTCAAAATAGACAAATAAAGCAAAATAGAATAAGATAAAATGAAGTAAAATAAAATACTATAATAGTCCAATGACAAAAAACTTTTAAATAATTTAACATCATTTAAAGTTATATTAGAAAGTCTTGTACTTACCTCAAGGTACATGTAATAACAGCAGACTTCCAAAGGTAAAATCCGTCTCTGCTCACCAAATTTACAAAAGTTCAT
>NC_068989.1:39401905-39419713 GCF_001194135.2 Octopus bimaculoides | reverse complement strand
CAAACATGAGGACATACAAAAGAAATTATTTTTTTGTCTATGACAGGCTTATATAGTCAAGAGGGAAAGACTAGTCCAAGTCATGAATATTAAAAAAAAACAAAAAAAAATTCAAATTGGCTATAGTAACTAATGTAATCCTCGAGGTTTCAAATCACCCTAACGCAGACAAATAATCTTATTTATATTTATATTTTCTATTTTTTTTTTCTATATACCTTCAAGAAAGTGGAGGAAAACCTATGATTGCAAAAAGGGATCACTTCAATGAATTTATTTAAAGTTTTCGACCCAAACAACCTAAGTATAGCAAGGGATTCCCTAATATATAATAGATATTTGCTAATATTTGCTCTAAAATTAGGGGCTCTCGATACAATCAACTATTCAAGAGAGTATTTCTTATTTTTCTTCTTATGGTCATGTACATAGGATGTGAGAGTTGTGGAGTTGCAATACTTTTCATTTGAAAATGAACTCAAATGTGCTCTATATCTTGCTTTGAAATCTATCGTACTTCCTATATAGAACTTATTTGAATTGTCCTCATCCTTAACAACGCATTTATAAATTACATTTGTGCTCCGACAGAACCTGTCAAGAGGACATAATTGAAGGTTTCCCACATCCGCATTTTTCCTTTTTCCATTACCAGGGTTCGACACAGCAGGAAGGAGTGAAGAGCTGGTCTCACTAGTCTTATTTGTATTGTACCCAATCTTCCCAGAGCTGGGGTTTCCATTGCAGGGCCGTTTGCATTGCTCTATTTTATTCAACTTGCTTCTATTTAGAGATGCAATAATAGATGCCAAATTTGGCGTTCCAGAATAGGAACCCTCAATTATGTCCACTTGACGGGTTCTGTCATATACAAAAAAATAATTTCTTTTGTATGTCCTGATGTTTGTTTGTAATTGTTACTCTGAGGAGGGGGGGTCATCACCGGATTGCACTATGACGTGTATGAACTTTGGTGGCGAACCCTTGAAATGGCCATAGGTGCTTGTGTGTGTTTTGACCTATGTTTTTGACCAGTTGTTTTTATGAACTTTTGTAAATTTGGTGAGCAGAGACGGATTTTACCTTTGGAAGTCTGCTGTTATTACATGTACCTTGAGGGAAGTACAAGACTTTCTAATTTAACTTTAAATGATGTTAAATTATTTAAAAGTTTTTTGTCATTTTAAAGTTTGTCATCAGTTATAGTATTTTAGCCGATGGACTATTATAGTATTTTATTTTACCTCATTTTATCTTGTTCTATTTTGCTTTATTTGTCTATTTTGAATTTTTAATCGCTTAATTTTATTTGAATTGAAATTATAAAAAAAAAAATATATATATATATATTGTGTTATATTTTTAACTCAAATTTGATTTATTTGTATGTTAGTAGAAAAAAAAAAATATATAAATTTTTATATTGTGTGTTTTATGTTCTATTTTATTTTTTATATATATTTTCTTATGTAGTTGTGGACTTTGATGTATTTCTTATATATGACCGTTTATTGAGGGGACTGTTGTATGTTGAGTCGTTGACCCAAATGTAATGCTTTTATTCTGTAACTAATAATTTTTCATCCCTGTCTTAATTAACTTGTGCACTTCTCCTTGCAGTTCTGTAAAAAACTAATTTGTTTCCTAATAAGAAACGATTACTATTACCTATATATATATATATATATATATATATATATATATATATATATACGACGGGCTTCTTTCAGTTTTCATCTACCAAATCTACTCACAAGGCTTTGGTCAGCCCGAGGCTATAGTAGAAGACACTTGCCCAAGGTGCCACACAGTGGGACTGAACCCTGAACCATGTGGTTTGTAAGCAAGCTACTTACCACACAGTTACACCTAACTCATGTGTATAAAAAAAATGACCATATTGGTAAAATTAGTTTTTAAGTATATAATTATAAAAATATAATTATAAGTATGGTTACTGGAATGTCAACACCTATACACTAGAAGTAGATGTCAAATACCTACAGTCCACTTTAAATTTGCTCTCTATTTATACCCCAAGGCTGAGTACAAGGAAATGAGCAAGAAGATTTACAAATTTTGGATAATTCTATATCTTAAGATTTCATGCTCTGTAATGGAAAATTACTTTGCACTCCTCAGTAGAGATAAACAAATAATATATCAGAAAAAATACATATACATATCAATAAATTTTTGCATACAGGTACCAATACATACATACATTTTCTGTCTATACATTACATCTAGTCACCCATCTTGGCCATGCTGTTAACATCAGAAATCATATAGTAGCATGATATAATGACTAGAGAACTCAAAATTATTTATACTTATAAATTGAGGATATAATCATTAACATGATTACATCAGTGGCTAGCATATAAAAAATTGACCATGTCAGTAAAATTAATTTTTAAGTATATAATTATAAAAATATAATCATAATTAGGGGCACTGGAATGTCAGCTAGAAGTAAATGTCAAATACCTACAATCCACTCTAAATTTGTTCTCTACTTATAACCCGAGGCCAAATGCAAGGAAATGAGCAAGAAGATTTACAAATTTTGGATAATCCTGTATCTTAAAATTTTTAGTGCTCTGTAATGAAGATTTCTTTGTACTCCTCAGTAATGATAAACCAACAATATATAAGCAAAACATACATATATACACTGATAAATTTTTGCATACAGATACCAATATATACATGCATTTCCCGTGCATACATTTCATGGGTAATTAGATGTAATGTATATGCAGGAAGTGCATGTATGTATTAGTATCTGTACGCAAAATTTCATCAGTGTGTATATGTATTTTTTGCTTATATATTGTCAGTTTATCTTCATTACAGTGTACAAAATCTCTGTAAATTACCAAATTACCAAATTTTGGTAATTCGTCCTGTACTTATTGTTCATGTGTCTACAAAATTTTCACTCATTGGTGATGTCTTGAACTTGATGTATTTTATAAATATAAACAGCCAGATGAAATGTGATACCATATAGAAAAAATTCAATCATCCCTAAGTGTGACTAAGGATGCTGAAGCACTTACATTGCCAGGAATAAAAGTTAAAACACTCTTAATGCTGATGGGAGGCATGGTCATGGGGCAGTTGCCTCCCCTGTCAACATGTGCATATACATTTTGTGCCCATGCTACACCATTAAGAGAATTTTAACTCTTATTTCTAGCAATGTAGGCACTTTGGCATCCTTAGTCACACTTAGCAACAATACCCATGCCAGAATGGACAATGGTTATTAAATGATGATGATGATGATGATGATGATGATGATATATATGTGTGTGTATGTATGAAGAAGTTCAGTAACTACTGGCTGCAAAGGGCCATGCCCACAATGTATTGCTGCACAGAGAACTTTCAGCTGTGCAGCGAAATCTAGCACTTGCCCACAGTAGCGGTATAAAATCTCAGCAATCTCTCAGGAAGATGCAGAACACTTGGTAGGAGGATCTTCCACGTGATGTTCAGGCTGCTGCTGATGCAAGTGACAATAAGAAGCTTTACCATCTGATGAAGCAAGTTTATGGGCCTAAGAACTCTGCATCAGCTCCTTTGCTTTCCAAGGAGTCTTTCTACTCCATTAACTATATCAACAGAAATCACAGGTTGCTGGATTGAACACTTCTCTGAACTCCTGAACTATGAGTCAGTTGTGGATGAAACAGTGATTGATACTATGCAACAAAGCTCTATTATTGGCTCCTTAAATTCCATGCCCTCAATAGATGTGATAATGACATCAATAAGTAAATTGAATCTTCGTAGGGCACCTGGAAGGGATGGAATTTGTGCTGAGGTCTTGCGATTTGATGGTGATTACATCATACACTCCCTTCATGAACTTATTAAAAGCAGTCTGGAGGGATGGTGCAATGCTTAAGCACTGGAAGGATGCAATTATTCTTCCTCTATATAAAGGAAAAGGAGCCAGAACAATGTGTGGTAACTACAGAAGTATTGCTCTATTATCAGCTGCTGGCAAGGTTCTAGCAAATATTCTTCTTACCCGTCTGAATGGGTGTCTCGTAAATGATGTCCTATCTGAATCTCAATGTGGCTTCCGATCTGGTAGAGGGACAATGGATATGATTTTCACAGCAAGACAGATGCAGGAGAAGTGCTATGAGCAGAATATGGATATTGTCCAAGTATTCATTGATTTAATGAAGGCATTTGATACTGTGTATAGGGCCTTACTATGGAAAATACTTGGCAAACTTGGATGTCCGGATCACTTTGTATCTATAATTAAATCATTTCATGATGGGATGGAAGCTTGGGTCAATGTTGGTAGCATGGTGGGACCCATTCCTGTAGAGACTAGTGTCAAGAGCAGGGTGACATCCTTGCCCCAACACTCTTTTCTTTGTACTTTGCTGCTGCTTTTACTCATGCTTTCACTAAGGTTAGCTCTCTGGGAATATATGTCAGGTATCGAGCATCTGGATACCCCTTTAAACTGCACCGATTTGCTGCTAATTCAAGAGTTTTCCAGTCTCTTATTCATGACCTCCTTTATGCAGTTGACTGTGATTTAGTCACTCATACAGTGGATGACATGCAAATATTTAAGAATTGTATTTCTGCTTCTTACAAGGCATTTGGACTCAGCATTAACCTGGACAAGACTGTTGTAATGTTCCAGCCTGCACCAGGAAATCCATATGTGGAACCAGTTATCTTGGTTGAAGGAACAATTCTGAAAGTGGTAGACAAGTTTGTCTACCTGGGCAGCACACTCAGCCGTTCTTGCTCTCTGGATGATGAAATATCTTTCAGGTCGCAGAGAGCAACTGATTCTTTCCAGTCTCTTCAGTCTCGTGTCTGGTCCCAGCATGGCATCACAAAGTAAACAAAATTCAGTGTACTGTGTATGTGTGCTGACATCGCTCCTTTACTCATGTGAGACATGGACCCTTTACAAACGTCATATAAGGGTCCTTGAACACTTTCATCAAAGATGTCTCAGACACATTCTGAATGTTGGCTGGAGCTTAGAAACTCCAGACATATAAGTCCTGAGGACAACTGATATCTTGAGTATTGAGGTGATGGTGCACATGCACTGGTTACATTTGACTGGGCACCATATTAGAAAGAAGAATAGCAGGATCCCGAAGTAGATGCTATATGGGGAACTTGTTAATGGAAAGAGACCCCAGCAGAAATCAAGGCTGTGATTTAAGGACTGTGTCAAGTCCTCATTAAAGGCTGGTGACTGACTGGGAGAGCAATGTCTGTCATCGCTGCAGATGGAGGAAGCAGGTTAAGGAGGGGGTCAACACCTTTGAGAGAGCACGTATTCTGCATGAAGAACTTAAGCATGCTACTCTAAAGCACACTGCTGGTGTAGTGAATGGCAAAAGCTTTGTTTGCAATGTTTGCAGTCGTGTATGCTTGTCAAGAGCAGGGCTCATTAGATACCAACAGAACTGCAAATGCAAAATATAAGTTAGTCCTAAAGCGCACAATGTTCTTGAAGGTCAGCAATGCTCTTCCTCGGTAATGAGTGGATGGCCATCATGTACGTATGTATGTGTGTATGTATGTATATGTATATTTGAATGTGTGTGTGTGTGTGTGTTATTTGTAAACAGAATGCAAACATTGATCAAAGATTTATGAAGATATCTTATATTTCAAAATTAAGCTAACAGCATGTAGAAATATGTACAGTACAAGAGTTTCTTGTATCAAACTTTGGGGGTTTGCAAAAACAGAATGGATATTAATCTGACCTTTTTGTGTTCAGTAAATGAAGACTTTATTTGAATTATACCCCTTTATGGTGGTGTTCTTTATGTCCATTGTCAAGCTTGTTCAAGAAGACCTATGCTCAATGCCATTCCACCCATGACCAACCAATGTTTTTATATGTATATCAGTGCCTACCTTATTCAATGACGTTTCATTTTAAGATTGTAAAGTATGACTAAGGGAGACTTGCTGCTATTTCTTACTGTAAAGTGGTTCCATTAGGTTATTAATTTTTACACATATTAGACAAAAATGTAGATAAACTTCATCTCTATTGTTTTTCATTAGTATTTAGTCAGATGTATGTAAAAACTATTAATAGTCGATCTGTCTAAAGAGAAAAACATAAAAACATAAATTTCATGAATTTCTTCCATACTGTCATTATTTTCCATCAATAAGAAATGTTTTGCTTCATGAAATATTTCATATACCTCAATTTGTCATTCTGATGAATGAAACAGGAATGAAACTGCTATGCAAGATTACCATTGGCTAGTGATTTTAAGAATTTGTAATAAGTAAACATGATAATAAATAAATGTATATATTTTATGCATTTTTTTCCTTATTCCTTAATTTCAAATTCAAGCTTCTAATCCCATCAAATATTATGAAGAAATAGTTATCTCCCTTGCATTAACAGTCTGCTATTGACACCATTATACCATTGTATAAAAAGTTTGCTACGTAATCCTGGAGGTGCAATGGCTCAGTGGCTAGGGCAGCAGACTTGTGGTCTTGGGATCGCAGTTTTGATTCCCAGACCGGGTGTTGTCAGGGTTTATTGAGCAAAAACTCCTAAAACTCCAAGAGGCTCTGGCAGAGGGTGGTGACGAACCTTGCTGTACTCTTTCACTACAACTTTCTCTCTTTTTTCCTGCTTCTGTTGTACCTGTATTTCAAAGGGCCAGCCTTGTCATACACTGTCACGCTGAATCTCCCCAAGAACTACAATAAGGGGACATGTCTGTGGAGTCCTCAGCCACTTACACATTAATTTCATGAGCAGGCTGTTCCATTGATTGGATCAACTGGAACCCTCGTCGTTATAACTGACAGAGTGGCATGACGACACAATCCCACTGAAGTCAAATTAGCTTTCTCACATTAAGGTGTTAACCTGCACTTTAATAACGCATCATTTAATAACTGAAGCAATTTCTTCTTCCTTTTTCAAGCTGTCACAACAAAAAATACATTTCACTACAGCATACTAGCATACCAATACAAAACTGTGGAACTGAAATAGAAAAGTAAGGAAGCTTTATTTCTAACTGGTGAATTCTTTAAACAAATCTTCTATTGTTGGCTTTTGATTCTGTTGGGAATTTTTTGGTTTTATTGCTTTCTTTAAGAAGCTAATGAATTTGGGTGATATTTGGATGATATTTGTATTTTAATTAGGCTGTAGAAGTCTGAAAATTATGATATGGAAATCAAATATTTTTAAATCAGCAAGGCTGACCATCTTCAGGGCTTGTGTAGAGAGCATTCTTACCTATGGGGACAGAAACCAAAACTAAGAAAGACTTTTAAACAGATTGCTTGGTGTGAATACCCAGACCAAAGATTCTAGTCATTTCTGCGTTTATTGCTCAATGCAGTGTACACTTTTGTGACCACTGCTATTATACTGACACCAAGCTATATCAAATGAGGTCTGTTCAATCTTCCAAAATTTGTAGCCTTGTACTTGTATTACAAATCCACACAAAGAAGCTGGTAGGAATCAAACCTAATCCTTGAGAAATGATGGTTAAATACTTTAGACTTTTTAGCTGTAGCACCTTTTTGCTTTCCATCAGAAAGTAATCTGAAAAGTAGAATCTAATTAAATGTTAGACAATAAACAGGTTCTTGTGTGCTTGATTGTTTTCTTTTCCATTTTTATTTTTTTTGTTTTTTTTTTGTATGAGTCTTGATTTCAGAAAAGATACTTTTCTTAGAAGAGACAAAATAAAAAATAAAAAATTTAAAAAAGAGATGGAGGAGGGAAGACAATACAAAACTGTGGAACTGAAACAGAAAAATAAGGAAGCTTTATTTCTAACTGGTGAATTCTTTAAACAAATCTTCTATTGTTGGCTTTTGATTCTGTTAGGATTTTTTTGGTTTTATTGTTTTCTTTAAGAAGCTAATGAATTTCTCTTTTTTTTTTGTTTGTTAAAATTTTTGTTACATTTTTGTTTTTAATTCCTTCAAAGAAAGAAATTGTATATATGTGTGTGTGTGTGTGTGTGTGTGTATCAGTCTATTTATCTCTCTAGCTTATCTATCTATCTATCTATCTGTTTGTCTCTATATGTGTAGACAGAAACTGACAAACACACACGTGTAAATATGATTTGTGACTGAGAGAAAGAGAGAGAGAGAGAAAGAGAAACCTGCTGTCCTGGTTAAGATTTTTATTTTGTAATTAAGTGTGTTTAGGTTCAATACCATTGTGTAGCATCTTTGGCAAGTGTTTTTCACCAGAGTAATGAGTGAACCCATGTTTCGTAAGTGAAACTGAGTGGTTGGAAACTATGTGCAATTCTGTTAGCTGAACTTGTTCCTGGTTCTATGATACTAAATTCATTATTTTCAAATTTAATTAAAACAAAGGCGGCATACTTCAACAGAATTATGATAACAAAAGAGTTAATAGTGCTAGTGTTTATGGAATACCAAGCAATGTACACTATATAGTCCCAGTATATATGATAGGGGTGCTGAAAAGTTTTTGGCTTTAAGGGTATTGTGAAATGCCTGGTTGGAAGACCTAACCTTCCCAGTCCTTTTACAGGGCTTAGAAAAACTGAAGGATAGCTGTAATAAGTGTGTGACTCTGAGAGAGGCATATGTTGAATAAAATCATAATTAACTGATCCTCTTGTATTTTCTTTTGCCCCAAACCAGGAGCTTTTCAGCATTCCTCGTACACTTTCTTTTGCCATTAACTGGGGATGTAAGTGAGAATATGTGTGGAGGAAAGAGATACAGGGTGATAATGAGTGTATGTGTTTATTTATTGGGTACAATGACTATCTCAAAAAAGAACAAAATCTGTTTTAACACTATTTCACATCAAAAAATCTTGCAAACCATATACACATGACTTTAAATTTTAAAGAAAATCTTTTAAGATGAAAGAATTAGATGACATTTTACTTTTGCTTCTTGTGATGTGGTCTATTATCTGTGTAATGTGATAAAGTACTGTGACAGCTGCTGGTTAGATAACCACTTTGTAATATCAAACAAACTTTCAGATTTCTCTCAGTCTGTGTAATTGGTATTTTAGTATTTTGAAAAATCTAATTCTCTAATTCTCACTTCCAATACCATCATGTCAGAAACAACTACTAACATTATGAATGCCACCAGGCTGATGCTTTTGCAACTACTGCTACTACAACTACTACTGTTGCTACTATTACTGCTCCTACAACTATTACTAATATTATTTAGTTGTACTTGAAAATAGCTATGATACTGTCTAAAGTAGATCTTGAAGAAGTCACCCATCTTTACCAATTGGGAAAACTTTATTTTCTTGGCAGTCATCAAAATATTTCAGTGATGGGTAAAGAATAGCTTTTTTTTTTCCAATGTCCATTCTGCAAGTTCTCTCACCTCCCAAACTGCAGCTGAGTTCTCTGATCTACACAATCCTCTTATTCATAATTTTTCCACTGAAATGTATCTGTAAGTAAGATCTCTGCAAATAAACTCATTAAATTTGTTAACCACTTTAACTTCTAAATTGACCTTGAATATTGCTAAGAAAACTACACTCTGAATCCTATTCAGTCCTATATACACAGTTATAAAATATCAGAACATGAAAACTTCAACCCAGTAAGGTAATGTGTGTTTTCACCTTCAAATATGTAGTAAGATTAGCTTTAAAAACCTTACAATATTTCCCCACCACTGGTACCTATGCCTACCACAGGCAGCCTGTTCTAACTGCCAACTTACCACTCTCTCTTCTAACAGCTCCACAGAGATAAAGACAGTCATTATCAATCATCTTTTTCATCATCTTTCTTTTTTCCTGACTACCAACACCTGTTGTCAAGTAGTTGGATGATAAACACAAACTATACAGCACATAAATATGTCTTGCCTCCTACATCACTCACCAGAAGTTTTCACAGTTGAAAGCCTCAACAAAATTAATCTTATCTTTCATTATATTTATTCAGTTTGTTGTATTTAGCATGAGACATCTAGCTAAATTTCTTAACTAGGATTCCATCTCTAGATTCAATATTTCTCTCTCAGAACCCTTACTGTAATGTGCTATCCCATTGTTTCCCTTCTGGTGTAACTAAGGGTTGTGTTATGTTCCCTTCACTTTATCTTTTATACATTGATAATAAAGTGTTAGCTTTTCTTATCATGCTAATCTTTGTTATTGACTCTACATTATGCTTAATATTCTCTATGCATACACCCCAGACACTGCTAGAAGACTTTCATTGATTCAATGATTGAGACCATCAACATACTTTTCAATGGAGACATGACAGCTTAGTCTCTTCCAACAGAATCAAGACACTTGCTACATATATGGAGAGAACTGTTTTGAAACCTTGTATCATCTGTATGCAAGAAAAACTCATAACTGATACACTCAAAGTTATTGCTGCTACAAAAGAATTTCTCGCCATAAACATTAATGTACAACCTCTGATTGTTGTGGACTGATGTCACATATACAACTTGCTCTTTGCATTTACAAAATACTTCCATTCTGATTTCTAGTAGTTACTTACCATTTCTGTTCTAGTACAAATTTCAAGAAACACTATGATATACAGAGTACATGTTGGAATACTGCTACACACAAAAACATCATATAGACTGTAAAAGAAAATATATTTGGCCAATTGACAGTGATCTGTTCTTCACTAGTCAATGACACTGATCCTTAAACATACCATTTCCTCTGTCTATTATACTGGTTTCAAATTTTGGCACAAGGCCAGCAATTTCAGGAAGGGGTTAATTCAATTACATTGATCCTAGTGCTCAACAGGTACTTGATTTTTTTGGCTCCAAAAGGCAAAGATGACCTTGGCAGAATTTGAACTCAACACATAAGGATGGACAAAATGCTACTATACCTTCTGTATATTGCTACTCCAATAAGGCCCCTCAGAATAAACAAACCATCTACTATCTCTAGTCATGTCTACCCAAGCACCTGCAGCTCTTTCTCTTCTTATTATTACTCTGCCCTATACTTTAAATACTATTTTGTATTAAAATTTCAATTCTCTTGAGTACTTTATTTTTCTATTTTTTTTGCAAACATAAGAATTTAAGACATTTAACAAAATATGTTATGTCATCATTAAAACTAGCCAATAATACACATTATTATACCTATATCATAAGATTTGGTAGCAACCAGGACAATTGGGGGTCACATATGAAATATAATGATTTGAAAATCTTCCATTAACTGAGATTATGCCTTCAGTTAAAAGTTAAAAACTCATTTTAGAGTTCAAAATCTTAAAACAACAAAGTAAGATAACTCTAATTTCTGTTTTCAAATTACAAGGATAATCTTTGTGTATCAGAAACTTTTAATTCACTATATTAAATACATGATATTCAACATTGATTGGGTGCTTAGCATACAGAACACACCTTTGGAGTATTTTTACAAAGCTTTATTGTTTATATTTATAATCAGCAACACTACATTCTCCAACTCTCTCATATATGTTCACACACACACACACATGATCATCATCATCTAATGTCCATGGTCTATGTTGGTATGGATTCGATAGTCTGGTAAGATCCAAGTCTGAAAACTGCATCATGCTCCTATGGCCATTTCAGCATGGTTTCTGTAACAGCATGCCTTTCCTAACACCAACCACTTTAGAGTGTGTTGGGGGTCTTTTTATGACACCAGCATTAGTGAGGTCACCATATAGCTTACAAGGCTAAGACCCACTTCAAATGAGAGGAGCTATAATACAGAGAGAGGGAGGCTGATTTATGCTTGGAGATGAGAGGTTAGAGTTTGAGAGAACAAAAGTGAACAGGTTTCTTGCTGGAGAGAAGCTACGTATTTACTCACATTGTAGAAAAATGGAAGGGAGTAAATGGTGTCGAGCAGGAAAGGGATAAAATAGTAATGTTGGTCTATCAGAGTGGACCCTCAAAATACAAGGTCAGTAAAAGTGAGTAAGTACAGGAGAAAAAGAGAGAGTAGGTGGGTAAAGGTCGCAGTTGTGTCTGTGAGATGGGGTAACATTCCTTGTTTCATGCTTGCATAGGTTAGATGGAATTTGTTGGAACAGATTTTCTATGGCAGTTTGCCTTCACATTGTTAATCCTTGATTTGAAAAGTAATAGTTCTCCCTGGTCAGATGTTTTCCTGAAAGACTGGAACTGAGCAAAACAACTTTTATGACCGTGACATTCATTTATAACTATAATGTGATGTGAAGACCAGGACACACACACATATATGATGGGCTTGTTTCAGTTTCCATCAACCAAATCCACTCCCAATGTGGAAAACATCTGCCCAAGATGCCATGCAGTGGGACTGAACCTAAAGCTTTGTGATTGAGAAGTAAACTTCTTAACCACACAGCCATATATTCTAAATCTTGCCAGCTGAGGTGATATACTTTGCTGTAGAGATTCAACAAGACTGGTACATGTCTATTTCTTTCACCAGTTGACTTTAAAAACCAATATCCATTCCTAACTGCATTGTTTTTCTCTTCCAAAACTCTGGGTTCACTGATATTCTTGATGTTATTAGACTTTAAGTAGCCATAGATAGAATTCCATCAAAAGAAATTTTCCTACTTACTGTATGCAAAACACTATTGCATTAGATAAATATGTTACCATGGTTACTTTGCTTCATGTTTACCTTTGCTTGTAGGAAACCCTTACTCCTACAAATCACATGATAGCTTTATTTCCTTAGATGTAATTTTTATGAATTGTTCAACATATCAAACGTCTTTTCTATTCATGTTGAAGAATCACGTTTCAAATATTTTCTCCCTATTAAGTCAGAATTCCTCAATTTACTCCACCTACTATGTCTAATCTACTCTCATTGCTCAGAACCTCAACGTATTCCACCATATTTTCTCTCATTCCACCACTCACAAATTTACTCTAGTATATCTTGTCTAAACTCCTTTTATCTCACAACTTTCTAGTGTACTCCAACATACTTTGTCTTAACTGGTCTCATCCTACAAGTCACCTATGTGCTTCATTATACTTTGAATTATTCTTATCCCACAACTTACCAATGTACTTACCGATACTTTGTCCACAAGCACTCTTCTTATATATCTCTACTATGCATTTTTACAAAAAAGGATTCATTTCAAGTGTTGGTGATAATTTTGTTGATTTTGTCTCATCTCTACCTTCAACAATGTCTTTTTTGTCAAATATTCTTACTACAATACTTAGGAACAATTGCTAGCAGTCTCTCAATTTTTTTATTGAACGATCTGCACAGATATTTGCATATAACGATCAAATGTTTGTATTGTACATGAGCTTGGGCTCTCTATCAAATCGACATTGCCTGCAGAGGTATGCAATGAGCTGTGTGTCAAAAGTCAAAGTGGCCACAGAGCAAAGTGAAATGAAGAGTTTGCTCATGGAATGAAATAACTCAGTTTTAGCATAACTACAAAACTATTTTCTCTGGTCTTGGTGTTGTTCATCTTTTATAATCTGTCAGTGAAGACAGTGCAATACTAGTGTAGTTTAGTGAAATACATTTCTGAATTTCTTTATTTTTTGTTTTTATTCCAGATCCAAATTCCCTTCAATGTTTTGCTAGGATTTATCATGTCTACAGGATGGGTGTTGGAGGTTGGTAAAAATGGTCTGGTGGACCAAATCTGCTACCCAGCTTCAATTATAATAATCCTTTCCACTATAGGTGTAAGGCCTAAATTTTGCGGGAGGAGGCTAGGTAATGACATTGATCTCACTGCTCGTATTTTTCATATTTTATCGATGCAGAGAGACTGTAATCTAAAGCTGGCCTTCATGGAAAATAAAACTGGAAGAAATGCTGCCAAGCATTTTGTCCAGTGTGTTAATGACAAGAGTCTCAGGAGATGAATGGACTATGTCAGGCTGTTTTGTGACACCATACATAAAGACAAATGGTTCAGTGGTACCCTAAGGGCTTATATAATTTGTAAGGCATGATCAATATTCTACTTTTGCCCACAGAATTTTGGAGATTAGTATTTTACGAATAGAATGAAAGAAGGAAGCTAAAACAAGCTAAATTTGTAAGATGTCTTTTGTAGGACTATCTAGAGGACTTCATGAATAACCAGTATATACTTTTATATATATTAGGTTATCAAGTATGGAATTTGTAGTAAGGTATATGGTAAACTTTGACAGCTGCTCATTTTGTGCCATTATTATATTTTGACAATCTTTATTGTTAAAAAGCTGACAGATTTATTTCTTTATTCTAAATCATTTTACGCTTTATAAAGTATTTATAAATCATCTTTTGCAATTTTTGTTTAGAGATAGACAAGTCAGAAATTCATGCAGTTTTGAAATATGAGTTCTTTCTTGGAAATGCAGTATCACAGACAGCTCGGAGTATTAATGGAGTATTTCATTCTAATGTTATTTATTACACAGCAGACAGTATCAAATTGCTTTGTAAAATTTCGTTCTGGTAACTTTGACCTTACAACTGAACAACGTGGTTGACCAGAAACAAAGATTGATAATGATGAACTGAAAGCCATAAAAATCAGAAACACCAACATTTGGAAGCCTGCATTATGCTGCTTACTCATCACAAAAATGAGTCATTTTTTAATTGAATTTTAATGTGATGTGAAATGTATCCAGTACAACATCTGCAAGCATTCAGCACAATGGTTGGACAAAGACGAGCCGCCAAAACACAGTCCAAAATGCAAAATTCATCAAATGAAGCTGATAATGTGTGTTTGGTGGTCTGGCACAAGTGTGACCCATTATTATTTCATTAAACCTGGCTCTTCAATCCCAACTGAAATATACTGCAACCAACTGAACCAAATGATGCAGAAACTTACAAAAAAATAACAGGCTACGTTAGTCAATAGATCCAATCCTATTTTATTGCAAGACAATGCCAGACCACACATCACAAAAATGACATTGGTGAAACTACAGGAGCTGGAAGTTCTCCATCATCCACCATACTCACCTGATCTTGCCCCCACTGACAACCACTTCTTCCAGAATTTGAATAACTTTTTGATAGGGAAAAAATTTAATTCTGACGATGCTGTAAAACAGGCCTTCCAAGATTTTATTGACTCTAGATTGCCAAGCTTTTACAGTTCTGGGCTGGACAAGCTACTTCTGAAATGGCAAAAGTGTATTGACAATATGGGTGCATACTTTAATGAATAAAACTATTCCTTGTGTGTATAAAACATTAGCAAACTTTTTTTTCTTTTCTACAAATTTCATACTTGATGACTTAATAGGAAGTCTTATATAATTTGTGACATTTACTATGAAATATTTTCCTTTTGGTGCTTGTAAAACTTTAGCCAAGCACAAAATTCCATAACTTTAAGTTAATGAGATGTAAGTCTTCAGATTGCACACCATTTTGTTTTAACCTCTCTTATCAACAATAACATTTTTCTCTTATAAATTATTAACTGAGCAACTTGTTTAAAATATAAGTTTCAAAAATATCTTGAGATAATTCAACCATTATTTGGTTATATTTATGGCTCCTATGAACTTTTCCTGTGGCACTTTCCACAAATCTGCAATGTTATTCTTCTTCATGTCCCTGAAACTGACAATAGCAACTAAAACATCTGCAAGGTTCAATACACTTGATGATTCTATTAAATAGATTTCAAAACAGTTAATATTTACTGTTGTTTTCTGATTGGGTTGACCCATCCATCACACCATTAACTCTCTCTTCAATTAAACTTTTGTTTACATTGATTTTTCAAATTTATTTCGTTAAATTGCCTTGTTGGCGACAACACATTACTATGACTCCACATTGTCTGCATGGCACATACATGAACACATAATATTTGTATATCATAAATAATACATACATGTAATGACAATTATATGCATACGCATGCATACATATATTCTTGTATATATATGTATATAAATACACACACACACACACATATATATATATATATATATATATATATATATATATATATATATATATACATACATACATGTGTATGTATATATACATAAATACATATGTGTGTATAGACACACACACTTATAAACAAATATACACAGATATGCCTACACACTTCAAGAAATATATATAAATTCTTGAACCAAATAATCACTACCAAAAAACATTGATTTCTTTGATTTTTACACAAATATTTGCTTCATTTAAATTTTATTTGTGTTGTCATTTCATTAGTCTTCTTTCTTTAAACCATTTCTTGTAGACTGTTAGTAACAACCCTGAACAATGAGTTAGCAACACTTCCCAATGTTAGCATTACTTTTCATGCTAACACTACCACCACAAGCATTTATCTTCTTCAATTAACCACTTTCCCAGTATTTTAACCCCACAATGTTTGCCACATGCTCCTCCCTAGCAATCAAGGCTACTGTTTCCCTTTAAGGATGTGTACATGTTTATTATTGTCTGTAAAGATAAGTGGAATATTTCTCATTGTTTGACAGTCATGTCTGGTAGATTTACAGTTATTTAATTTTTTTTTTTCAAATAGTGTCATCCTTCACAACAGGATATTTCAATTGTTCGTATACTACAATCAACTAGCAGCTTAAAGACTTAACAGCAAGGTTACGATTCACCTATAGAAATTTGGTAATGTCAAATTTATCTCATCACCATCATCCTTGCTGCTATCATTGTTGTCAAAGCTTAAATGCATTTTTTCTGTTGTCTTTGCCATCCTACTCATACACTAGTTGCTGGTGGTTAATATGGCAAACAATATCTTGTGTGTGTAAATTATGCATATTTATGTGCTGTGTTTTGTTATGAGGTGACTCTGTTTTTCATTCTTTACTTCCTATTCCAACAGATAGTGTGTGTGTGTGCAGACGTGTGTGTATGTGTGCATGTTTGGTGAATCACAAAGTCAACTGCAGTAATAGAGGGCAATGGGAACTTATAGCAACAAAGGTTTAATGAGTAGTAACCAGACGGGATAAATTAGTCTGACCCAATGAGAAATAGGTATACATTGAGCAGTTATGAGGGATGTGGTTTGAAAAAAAGAATCTAAAAAACACGTTTGCATCTCTCTACCAAGAGAATTGTCAATATTTAAAACTTTTCTCATTTTTCCTCTCCTCCAAGATTATTTTCTGCTTTTACCTTGATAAAAAAAAATTAGAAGAAATAGTTTTAAATTGATTTAGTCAGGTTTATAAAGGTTCTCAGCCGTTTTAGGAAGGTATGTTCTGGAGCTTGTTGGCTGAGAGGATGTCAAATGTTGTGTTAAACTAAATAAACAAGTTTACTTGAATTTAATTCCAAAATGGTTTTTTTCTTTCTTTTATTAATCGTTTCAGGTCAGATTTAGAGTTTTGCTTATGGTTTTGAAATTGTCAGCAAATAAATGTACAGGCTTCTTTAAAAATATTATAATCAATTAGGTGAGAATTTTAAAGCTGAAATCTTGAAGATAACCTCAAAAAAAAAAAAAAAAATGGTAATATTGGCAGTAGTGTTTCTGATCGAGCCTATAATTACATATGGCCAGTGTTTTATGGTGTAAAATAGTTGTCAAATAGAGAGTGAGAGAGATATAGCTAGATGGAAAGAGAGAGAGAGAGTGAGAGAGAGGGAGAGCAATTATATATGATAGGGTAAGTGCATGCTAAATGAAAGAAAACATTTAGGTTTTTATGCATTACTTTATAGAATATTGGAACTTAACAAACATTACACTTTTACACAGGAACTTAAAATGAATATTTTGAGAAACAATA
>NC_068989.1:39379061-39401784 GCF_001194135.2 Octopus bimaculoides | reverse complement strand
ATATATATTTACACAACCAATCATACACACATTTGAACATGCATGTGAAAATAATGTTGGCATTAAAAAAAGTCTCCAAAATTTCTGGAGTGTATTTACATGATTTTGTAAAATTGCAATGAGTTAATGATCACTGTTCATCTTCCCATAGATAAGAACAAAAGTATTTATTCATTTTTCCATAACCTATTATTTTCTGTTTTTAAACACAAATTTTAAGATATTTTACATAGGGCAAGCGTTTCTACATTCAAACACCATTCTAAAACCTGACTGCATTCTCTATGAAATTGGCATAGTGCTAAGTCTCAACTAAAAGCCAACAAAAATATATCTTATATGCACAACACATTAGACCAATGTTTAACTCTGAATTTATTAGTTTTTAATTTAGTTGCTGAGTCTGAAGAAAGGAGCAGGGCCCAAGACACTTAAGGCCCTCTGAAATGGGTGAGATTTATGCCATTAATGTTCCATTTAAACTGTGACAGGTCAACACCAACAAGAAAGATATAAGCAGGGAGAAGATTTCGGAGGATTGATGTTCTGGGGAAGAAAGACTGGGAACAGTGGTTAGTGCCAAGAAAGGGAGGTTGGATGCATTGAGGCTGCTGAGAGGTGGAGAGGCAAGTAGGCTAGGAGTGCCTGAGGGGTGACAGTATAACACCAGCTGGCTTTGAAGAACAGAGGCCATTATAATAGTAACAGGAGAGAGATAGGTTGGAGTACAGCAAGCCTGTGGGCCAGAGACTTGATTTTGTCAGTTAGTAACTGAACATCAATCAGCTAAGTGCTCTTTTTTGGCATTAAGCAGTTAATATGAATCTTCTGCATTTGTTATCTGTGAGATTAAAAGTTATCTTCACCACTATGTGGCTTCAGGTTCAATTAGTTGGCATAAAACCTAGGGCAAGTATTCCTTACTTGCTCGAGTAGCCTAGTGAGTACAATCGGTTGAAAGAAGTTGTGTGGGAGTCTTTTGGAGAATTGGCATGGCAGTCTGTTTTTGCTTTATTATCTATAGTGGGTGGATTATACACTCAATCTATTTCCCAGTTTAACACCACCCCATGGCCTCTTGGATGACTCTGCAGAATCTTTTCTGTTACAAACAACTTCTTCCCTTCCTCTTACTGGTCTTGTAGCTCCTTCAAAGAGTAATGCAAATTGCCCTTTCTCCACTAACAAAGCTATAAAAAAAAAAAATCAAAATAAACAATATCCTAGAATTATAGTGTTCAGTCCAGAGGCAGCAATTAACATATTGAAGATTTGAACTGGAAACCCAATATTTTCTCCACTCAGTCATTTTGCTTCTATTGAGGTACCTTTCAGTCAAATAACAATGCCCTAACCAGACTAACTACATGAAATGTAGAAGATTGTGCCATGATTGTGTATTTTCAAAACAAAGAAACTACTACAAATTAGTTAATTTCCAAAATATTGTAAAATAGTCATTTTAACATTGCCTTGCTGTACCACATTCCCTTGCAATGTCTTAATGCAAAATTTTCTTACATTTTGTGTGTATGCCTTCTGGTGTTTTAAGTGCTACAGTTATCTGTGAGACACTATGTAGACAACACATGTGTTTTTTAGGGATATATATATATATATGTATATATATACTTACACATAAACATGAGTGTTTTTTTTCAGGGATATATGTGTGTATATATATTATATACAATTGAGTGCGTTTATATAAATTTGTATTTTTTATTTTGGTTCAAACTTTAGCAGAGAAAGTAAAAAATATATCTGTATATGATAATCTCTGCAAAATAGAGAAGAAAAATGTCTTTATAAAAAGTTATGATATGATATGAGGTCCTTTCTTTGTTTCTCTGAGTTTGTTGATGTAAGTAATAGTATAAGAAATAACAATAATTTCACACACACACACACATACATATATACATATACATATATATATGTATGTTAAGAGGGATAATTTTTCCAGTTAAGTTTATCAGTTTATTAAAGAGGCAGTTTCAGAAAAACAAAAAAAAACAAAATTTAAATCAAAAAACAAACAGGCAAAAAAAAAAGCAATACCATTAACTTAAAAACAAAATTATAAATAAATCAAGATTGGAACAGTAACCAAAACATGTATGATGCAAAAATATACATGCACATGCATGGTCAATAATCCTATTGTACAGTTAATATTATAATAATTGCAGAGATGCATTAAATTACAACCATATCTAAATGAACAGGTAAAATATTGAAAAAGAATGCTTAAACTAACAAAAATTCTACAACAGAATAAACAAAAACAATTCTGAACACACCAAACCATCTTTTCAATATGCTCAACGACAAACCGTTTGTGTACCTTTTATTGTTAAGTATTTCATTTACCCTCATCAGAGGTGGAATTTTCCCTATATATATATATATATATATATATAATTTCTTTATTTGTGAATTAAGGCTACCATTGGTTTCATGTTAAGAAAAGTAGGAAAATATCCTATTGTCTTAACAATTTATCAAGCCGATCACATGGAGAAAGGTGTTCATCTCCATTCTGGGAAACAGCCTCGCTTTGTTTGCGGGGTTTTTCATAAATTACATATCCACCAATGTGGTGTTGAGCACTCATTTCATCATTCAACATTTATATATATATATATATATATATATGTATGTATATATCTTTGTCATTCTTTTAGAAACATACGCTTCTCTTCAATCTTGCTGCCAACTTCCTTGTTTTATGTAAAGCCAAGCAAATAAAAATAAAAAAACTGGAGCCACAAAAAGCAACTAAATAACTAATAAAAAAAATGCATGGATTAATATTACTATGAGTATGGGTAGGTACTTAGATTACCAAAGAATAATATGATAAACAAATACATCGGTAGTTAGAGAGAATGACACCTCACTCTACTCATCCTTCTATTTGCATTGTTTTGATCAGTCTATTCTATAATATTTTTGAGGAACCACACATACACACATATGTACATACACTCACACAGACACACACACATAAATACACATACATTGTCTGTTTGGCTATGATTGAAATTAAAGCCTTCATTATCCTATTGTAAACTTATGGTCACTTAAGAAGATTGAAATGTAGATAACAGCAACACAAAAGTTGTTAATTGTATACAAATCCTCATTTTAGATATATTGTCATGTGAAGAGATATACTCATACATATATCATAGAAACAGATCAGCAGAGGCCTAGATATATTAGACTTTTATAATCATAAGAAATATTTATTAAAATTTCCCCATAATTCCATTGGCAGTAAGAAGAGAGGCACACCAATTATAAAGAAAAAAAATAGGAAAAAAAAACTGGTCTATGAAATGCTGTTCTTTTCTGCCTGAATCCCTCTATTTGTGTTTCTGGAACCATTCTGATACAGGTTCAAAATGTGTTTTCATCCAGAATATATGTAGACGAATGAACTCCAGTACATTGCTTATAGTCTGTCCATTTATAGGGACATGTTTCTTTACAAGGAAATCCGTTACCTACAAAAAGATGAAAGGAGCAGTTTATATAATGATACATATGTAAGAGAATGACTGGGAATTGTGGAAATTTAGTAAAATATTTTGTCATATTAATCTGACGTCTTAGACATGAACCGACCTGAAATTTTGAAAGGGAGTTTTAATTAAGATCATTTTATAGCAGAAAATTTGTATCTTAGAATCAAGAGTGGTTATGGGTAGGTTGACATCAAAGGGGATAAAATACTGATCAGTACCTTATTCTTTCAGTCACTTCACTCCTTTATTTACAGAAGTTGTGCATGTGTGCATGTGTACATGTATGAATATGAGTTCATATATATGTGTGTGAGAGAGAGAGAGAGAGAGAGAGAGAGAGAGAGAGAGGGAGGGTTAGAGAAAGGCAGCAAATTGGTGGAGTTGTATTCAAAAACCCACCAGGGTCAGTTTTTGCCTTTTTATCATTTCAGGACCAATAAAAGAAGTCAATTCCAGGGCCAATCCAGAGTGGAGAATTAATGGAACTGTTAAGGTGTTGGTCAACCTACCATTTAGTATCAGTTTCAGCACTTTGTATTCTGACAGAAATGCCTGGAACCACTCTGCTTTTATGTATTCAGGTCAGGTATGGAGGCATGCGTGATTGCAATGCATTGCTGCATCCACCATTTGTCAGAATTCACTTGGGTCATCCCAAGCAACTGTCTGAGCAGTGTCCCAGTCACTCCCCATCTCCATGAGATACTTCCTCATCCCCTGTGACAATGTGGCATGTGGCCAACCAATACAAGCCATCACTACAGCTTGATCCTCATAGAACAGAACACAATATGCAGGATCATACGTTAAGCCATATTGATCCAAGTCAGAGGCTTTTCTTATGAATAAACATTGATAATGTGGAGAGGGAAGTCTTGCAAGCATGGGCAACTGCCAGCCTTTCTCAAAAATATTTTGCCCAGTCTTACAAGAATGTGCATATGAATGGTTTCCCTAGATGATGATTCTCTACCCCCGCTCATGGCTAAAGAAAAAAAAAAGTAGAAAATAAAAATGCTATGTAACATCTTACCTGGTCATATTCTTCTTGTGTAATAATTTCTCTGATAACAATACTGAGTAATGAGTACAGCTGAACCTCTGAAGTTTTATACCTGTAATAGTATGTAAATCACTTGCTTAATAATGAAATAATATATCATTTAGTTATTGTCATCATTATCATCATTTTAACGTCAACTTTCATCATGTTTGCATGGGCAGATCTTTTATGACTAGGTACACTTCCTGACATCAATCATCGTGTTCCCAAGCAAGGCAATCTTTTCCTATGACTAATCATGTTTTCATAGAATATTGGAAATGAATGACAGTGAGGGCACATGGCTTAATGGTTAGGATGTTTGGCTCATGATCATAAGGTTGTGAGTTTGATTCTCAGTGGTGTGTTGTGTCCTTGAGCAAGACACTTTATTTCACATTGCTCCAGTCCATTCAGCTGGCAGAAATGAGTTGTACCTGTAATTCAAAGAGCCAGCTTTATCTCATTTTGTGTTACGCTGAATCTCCTTGAGAACTATGTTAAGAGTTCATGTGTCTGTGGAGTGCTCAACCAGTTGCATGTTAATTTCACGAGCTGACTGTTCCATTGATTGGATCAATCAGAAACCCTCATTGTTGTAAACAATAGAGCGCCAGAAATGGATGATTCTGCTTGTATAACAGTAACACTCGTTTACAATTAATACATGATATGAAGATAGGGAAGGAAAGACAGATGGACATGGAGGCAGACAGATAGACAGACACATACACCATATGAATGGTTTCTTTCAGTTTACATCTACCAAATCCAGACAAGGCATTGACTTGCCTAAAGTTCTGCACAAAGGAACCTGAAATTACATGGCTGGGAAAGAAACTTCTTAATCACTGCTTTTAAGCAACTCTAAAGTGAATGTACAAAACAATTGTAATTTTTCAGTAGCAGGAGAATGATTTCAAATCCTGGCTAGATACATGATTTCCTGCTTTAACCATTTAGCATTTATACCAGTCATATTTTGTTTTATGTTAAAACTGGTCAGATCTGACCTCTCACACCTACACTACAATGTCATTCTAAAGTGATAGTATGTTGTCAACTTAATGTGAATGATGAGCAATGACTCTGAAACTAGTCTCTGGATGCTGGCTTTGCTGGTTGAAGGTGCTTGCCTCCACTTTGAAAACATAAGGACACAGGAAATGTGTCAAGTCCAACAGGAAACTGTATTTCCTAGGGCTAAATAATAGTAGCATTCTTCCCTTTCATGGGACTGTCACATTAAGTTGACAACATACAATCACTTTATTGTGCTGCTACTGCATAAATCTCTCTGAGAGATTTAGAAATGTATTATTTCTATTTTCAATGTCACTCTAAAAATAAACAATCACATCATCAAAATCTCGAAGCTATGAGATAATGTATGATTAATTCAAAAACAATATGAATAAATAAGCATTACATTTGAGAGAGTAATCTGAATGCTAAAGGGTTAAAGACCATGAGAAAAGCATGAATATCATCACATCAAACAGATTATGTAAAAGCTTCCTCAACAAATACAGCAAGTCTGTTGTATATTCTGTCTAGCTACAATCTACCATGAGTACTATGCCATAGCCAGACATATTTTGGAATGGACATGACTGTTTGGATTGTTTATTATTTGATTGACTGTGGGAATTATTTGCTTGTTTAGCAATAAGTGAGGATGATGACTGGAAGTGTATTTGACCATAGAAAATTCTCCCACAATGAAGTTACATGTCATCCCTGCGAACATGGAAAAGATGACATTATGATAATGATGGTATTTCATATTTCTCCTAGTCAGGGCTGTCACTTGACTTTTAGAGGCCCCTTGCTACTTTTTGTTTTGAGGCCCTATCTCCTCAATCAAAATTCATAATCTATGCACCTTTTATTCATAGCTATATTTCACTTTATTCTATCTGAAGTTCAATATTTCTCATTATCTTAAAGAACATCTTTAAAAGTACAAGTTAAATTTATATAGGGCTGGGAATATCGTATTATTTCATGTTTAGGAAGGCCAACATTTAATAGGGTTGAATACTTATTCGATGGACTCACAAATATCAGATGACAAGCATTTCAAAATAACAACTATGAAGTATAGTTGCCTCAGATTTTGTATGCGAAGACGTTTATTCAAGAATTTTAAAATATAAAAAACTTTCAGTCCAAAACAAAAGCAAACTATTTCAAATTGTATATTTTTGAAAAATAGATGTGAATATTTTCAAAGACTTGATAACAGTTGAAAAAACTTTTTTTAAATTTTATATTTCACTGTTAGCTGTTGCAATATTTCGATTGGATAGACAATTCTACAATTCAAACTGTAAAGTCAATATACCAAAGATGCAAAATACAAAGAATTTCTTACCTTGCTCTGAAATCACAAATTCAAGGGAAAAATAGTAGTTTGTAAAATAAAATATGTTGATCACAAACTAGTAAACACTGAAGAATTGCGATGCTTAGTGACAGTGAGCAAACAATATCTGTACATAGATAGATACATACACACACATACATACACACACACAAACTTCTTTCTGTGCTTGTGTGTGTGTGTGTGTGTGTGTGTGTGTGTGTGAGCGTGTGTGTGCATGCGCGCGTGCAGACCTTATTTTTAGTACAGAAAGAATTTTATCCCCCAGTTTTTATTGCCTTTGGAGGTCAAAGGCCACTGTTCTGGATACAAAGTGACCAGCTTTTCAACGTCAAATAACAATGCCAAATATATATACATACAGAGAGAGAGAGAGAGAGAGAGAGAGAAAGAGTCTAAGAGATGTGTGTGTGTGTTTGGTATACATCCATCCATCTATTGACCCAAGCTGGTCAAAGCCTTGTGTATGGATTTGGTAGATGGAAACAGAAAAAAAGCCAGTCATATATATATATGCGTGAGTGTGTGTGTGTGTGTGTGTGCATTTGTTTGTATGCATGAATGTGTGTATGTATGCTTATGTGTGTATGTTTGTATGTATGTTTGTATAAGTATACATCCCCACCTTTCATCACCATTGCTTCTTTTTCTTGTCTTTTCTGTTGAAGTTGTTCTTATTTTCATTGTTTTGGATTTCTTTTGTTTTTCTTTTATCTTCCTAGGGAATTCGTTGACAAGCATTTTCATTTTCTGTTTTCGTTTCTTTTAAATTCATTTACAGTACACCCTCATATTTTTTTTCCTCGTCTGGCTTGAAATTTTCAGTTAACATCTTAACCAAAATAAATAGATGGCTCATCTATGTACTTTGATCTTAACATAGGACCCCTCAACTGTGGAGGCCCCCTGCAATTGCAGGGGTTGCAGGGGTTTACCTATGGCCCTGGTCCTAGTCTAGTTTTTAGAACAGGTATACTGCATTCCTATGTAAAAAGAGGTTACTCAAAGTGTCGTCAGAAAAGGCTTCCAGCTATATAGTACAGACTGAAAATGACCCACGCTGGTAGAGAAAAGCAGAAGCAAAAGTAATGATAACATACATGCATGTATGTAATATATATATATTTCTATATTTTCTAAATTTATGAAAGAGTTACATAAGATTAACTAAGAATAAAACACTATAAAATTCTCCAAAAATCCATTATAATTTGAGATACTGGAGCTGTTATCAACATATATAACAGCCACCTTTGTATTTTCTAACAAATAGATCAAATTTCATTGTTTACATTATTTATATTCGACGGATACTTGTCCTCGTCTTGTTTGTTGTTAACACAACATTTCGGCTGAAATAATCTCCAGCCCTTTTCAGGTGTCTTGGGGAAATTTCGAACCTGGGTTCTCATTCCTAAGGTATTTTTGATGTTGTTATTATTATTATTATTATTATTGTTCAGGTCACTGCTTGGAATCGAACTCGGAATCTTGGGGTCAGTAGCCCGCATTCTTAGTGGTTAATAATGTAAATAATGTACATAATTCCTTATCTCTTAAATATAGAACAGATCAAATTTCATTTTGAGATTGTTTTGCAAGATTCTTGATGTGAAATCATGCTCAAATAAATGTTGTATTTTGGTAGAATCAGATTGCCATTGAAAAAATATGCACTGGTTTTATTTTATTTTGTTTCTTTATTATTGTTTTTATTATTATTATTATTATTGTTATTATTATTATTCAACTTACTAATTAATTGATCACTTAGCTAATCAGTCAGTTCATTGGTTCATCATTCCAGTTCTGTACAACTACAAACTGGCTAGCTAATTGTACAATTGGTCAAGTAGCCAATTGTTTAACTTGTTGACTAATGATGATAATAATAAGCAAAATATATCCCACCAATATGTTTTAGAAATCAAACATTCTGGGCTTTTCTGCAATCTTGTTCAGCTAGAATTTTCACATATTGTAGAGACATCTAAAATACATTCAAAATGTGATAATAAACATTTTGCATGCCATTTTATATCGTCTTTAGATATTAAATAAAATGTGCTCTCTCTCTCTCTTTCTTTCTTTCTGTCTCTGTCAATGCTATAAATCTTAACTTAGTACAATACTGATCCACAAATTCCTCCACATAGCAATAGCATGTCATAAACAAAGAAATTTCATTAATTACAATCAAGGTGACTCAGCATTTTTATTTCCTTTTTGGAATATATCTATATTGCATATACATTTCTACAGAGTGGCCCCAGATGGTTTAATATATACATATATATTAAATGGTCACATAATGTTTGAGCCACCTTGTACGTTTTGAACAGTTACTGCACTGTTTATGCAGAGAGAAAGCACTGTCATTTAAATGTAACATTTATTATGTTTGATAAATCTTTATATTTATCTTCATATTTTGTTTATTTTACACAGATTATACTCACAGCATTGTTCAATATCAGGCATCTTCAGCTTGTTTCTAAATAATTAATGTGCAACAGTGAGTTATTTTATGATTTGAAAATCTTTGCTATTCTATAGCTGACAACAAGATACCATTGGCATAGGATAACAGAAGAGAGTCAGGATTCCCATACAATGCAATTCCAGGTAGAGACCAATGTGAGCCTCTTTCAAGAGAAAGTCAGAAGAGGGTGTGGTGTAGGAGGTCAAGAACTATTCAGTTGTGTTGGGTAAAGATCAATTATGGGGAGTGAAGAGAACTTAGACTGCTGAGAAACCCCAGTTTTGAGATTAGAGTATTTTTATCTAATGTTTGTAAGGTCATCAGTGAGCTGGCAGTATTGTAAGCATGCCAGGCAAAATGTGTAGCACCATTTTGTCCATTTTCACATTCTGAATTCAAATTTTGTCAAGGTCCACTTTGCTTTTCATCCTTTCAGGATTGATATAATAAGTACCAGTTGAGAAATTGCTGGCCTTGTGCTGAAATTTGAAATATCAGCTTTTGCTTAAGTGAAAAGAGTAATAACCATTCACTTTCACTGAACAGTGTTAGAAAATATTGATATCTGTCTGTGTGAAAAACACTTTTAAAAACACTTCTAATTATTTAAAATTTCACAGAAATAAAACAAATATCTCAACAATTACATTGATGGATAACCTGATGTAAAAGGGGTATGCAAAGATAACGAAAAGTGACATTCTCTTCTACCAATGTTCATGTCTCCTAGGATTGCCAAGATATTACCAAATTTGTTTCCTTTGTAAATTCCTTTCTATCATGTAAATGCCAAATAATAAAATGCAACTGACCTTTCAGTAAGTTCATCCCAGTGCAGTTCTATAAACCGCCATGCAAGTAATCTTCCTGCCACAGAATCTGACACTGATGAGAAAACTAAAGAAAGATCTTGAGTTCTGATTTTGTCTTTGTCCATCGCATAAACCAGTAATCTGAAAAAGAAAATACACACAGATTAAAAACACAAAATTATTGATTTTGCAGAGGGTGTTTGTCTAAATACTAAGTGAGTTTCAAAATGTTTAGTATAAAAGGAGGTAAGTGCATAATTAAATAGTAATTAAAAAAACAAACTTTTTTTACATTTTGTTTATACACCTGTTCTACAGGAGAAAAGTTCAGTGCCAATGATCCTTCATAAGGCTTATGAGACTGGTGGTAGAGAGGGAGAAAGTCAATCTCAAACCAGAGATTTAACACAACCGCTTGCAATAGAGTAGACTTTGTTAAAGCACTCAGAGACCTGGAGAGTTTGAACTCAAAAGTGCAAAGATCTAGAAAAAATACTGCAAAGGATTCTGTCCAACATCATAACTTTTTCATCTGTCCACCATCCTGGTTAGCCCAAATGTTTAGTAGAAAACACTTGCTTAAAGTGACATTCAGTAGGACTGAACCCCAAAACATGTAGTTGAGAAGTAAACTTCCTAACCACACAACTATAGGTGTCTATTGAAAAATGGCTTTCACAACTTCCATTGATGCTAAAGTTACCACCCCAGGAAGGATGAAAAGCAAAGTTGATCTTGGTGGGGTTTGAAACTAGAATGCAAAGCACCAAAACATATAACATATGACATTTTGTCCAAAGTTGTAACAACTCTGTCAATTCACTACATATGCTGTAATTTCACCTAAAATGTTAGCAATCTCTTACATTCTCTTTGTATGTGTCAATTGATAAATATGTGTATGTGTAACCACTCCCACACATAACGGAATTTGGTCAGAATTTCCAGCTGTGAGTTTTCAGCTGTTTGCCCAGTTGAACTACTTAGTTCATTGAATAAACACATAAGTGACAAAGTATTCAACAATTGCATGTACTCTTAATGTAATTCTCTGGTAGACTCAGTAGTACATAGTGTGACAAAACCAGACTTTAGAATTACAGGTGCAGTCCATCAAATGGGCTTCTACACAGTTTTGATTTATCTAATTTCATCTACAAATTCTGGGACTCGACTTATGGCTGTCAAAAATGATATTTGTGTGAGGTAGTGCACAGGGGGATTGAAACTGAGACCTCATGAGTGTAAGGCAAATTTCTTAACCAGTTGGCCATACTGCCCTTATCCACTTGCACACATATACATGTATATATAATATGGTATACTATTCAGTTATTGATGGAATCGGCAAAAAGTACTTCATCCAGCATGAGATAAATATCATTTAATATACACAAGACTTAAATGCAATCTATTTTAAGTTTTATGACTCTGAATATACAATAGTTGGCCAACCTTGTATAGCATGCCATGTGCTATCAGGCAATCATTCGCCCCCCAAGAGTACACAGCACACTCCACAAGCTCGTCCAATTATTGTATTTTCTGAGGCATGAAACTTATAGTAGCTTGCATGTGTATATATACATACACACCACACACACACATTTGCAGTTTCAGACTTACAGGCTCCACACTAAATTGTCAATAGTTAAACCTGATTTCATTGTTTCCAAGGAGTGAGTCTGTTTGATTTGTAATATTTGAGATAGAAAAGATTAGGAGTTTCACAGTTGTTTAATAGAGAGAAAATTAAACATTAAATTTTTTTTTTTAAATAGCATTCACTTTCCTTCCAGTAGCATTTTGAAATTAAATCTGTCTCTTATAAAAACAACTAAGAATACCATGTGTCAAAGTGTTATTGTTTTTGCATGCTACTTCAAATTATTATTTTTTCCTTTTTACAATGCCATTCAATACCCAATTATAAAATTAGTTCAATATTTGCTTCCTAATCTTTGTAAGTATTTTATATGTATCAATCAGTTATTGTACTGGTAAATCTGGTTATTGCTAGTGTAAAGACAGTCTCCAGAAGAAGTAAGCTAGTGGTAGTCTACACTGACTGTTGTTGTCGTCTAAACCCAGGTCAGTAAGAAAAATTATTTCATTGTGATATTATATGTATGAAAAAAATTTTGACCCACATGATGTCTTATTCTTTTTACTTTAATTTTTTAGTAAATATACCCGTTTTTTTTAAATCTTGTAATCTCTGGCCTGTTCCTAACCTTCTAGAGCAATCTCCATTCCTCTGATTAAATTTCTACTCAGTATTTGAGTTTTTATTGTTAAAGTCTGATATGTGTATGAAGAGGCTAAATATGTTTCTATAAAGAAAGTGGGGCCAGCCATCGATTTAATGATTCTGGGTGATTAATTCAGTTTAATGCCCTGGTTAAAGAGACTAACTAGTATTGTAAGTTTTCATATACATAAGCTAAATTGAATACAACATTCAAGCGGTGTAACAATCATTATTAGATATATTTTGGAATGGCTTCTCTTTGTGCTTGGAAACATGAACAGAGCTAAAGAATTTGATCTTTTCTATTGAAAAATGGCTTTCATTCATTTCCACTAAATTACAAGGTTTAGCACATTAATAGATAAACTACAACAAATTATAATAGAGTAATTTGTCAATAGAAATATATACTTGGCATTTTCTACATACTCTTCCCTGAATTTGCATGAGTGCACTCACTCATGTGTATGTGTGCATATGCAATGTTGCCTTCATAGATGCACATACCTACATAGGTGCCTATTCACCTGTCTAAGCACTAAGTATTATAATGAAAAGTTAAATTGTTAGCTAACTGAATTTGTAAATTTTGTTTCAGTTGTATTGTTTGGTCATCTTACTTCTAACTACCTTTGAAAAAGGCATGTTCGCTGTAATATCACATTATTCATCTTCAACAAATCTAAAGCTTATAATGCTTATATAAGAAAATTAAAGCAGTCCAACAAACTAGATGCTGAACTACATTTTGGTGTGATTTTTAATTGATTTATAATTAGAAGTAAAATTAATAATATGTATAAATATACACTTCTTGAGTAGAAAATTGGAAACAAAAAAAGAAAAAAAGAATGAAATTAAGGTTTCTTTTGGTGAATTTTTTTTAATATTTGTATTTTCATTTAATGATAATTTCTAATTTCACACTCTCATTAAACTGTAAAATGTTTCTGGTTATCTTACTTGAAGAAGCATCTACAAAGAACAAGATTAGATTCATGTCTTTATTGATTTTTGTTCAGAGTCAGTGGTAGAGTTCTAATATTTTTAGAATTATTCTTTTAAGCCACAAAATGCAATTGTGGATTTTCTAAGGATGATACTCACCTGCTTAAATCTTCACTATTTGGTGTATGACCAAGAGCCAATAAAATTTTTGTCTTTAAAAGTGGATTAGTTGATTCTGAATAAACATCCCAAAGATATTTCCATATTTCTGATGACCCTGTTTTAATGGCACTTTTCAAGACGATGGAGAAGATTTCTGGATTTATGCTGAAGAAAATGAAAAAGAATATAAATACAAAAACAGAATGCAAGAATGTTTTTGACATTTAAATAAAAGCTATACATGAATCTTTAAGCAAGTAAAGTTAAGAGTGTGCCTGATTACACAAAACAATGCAAACAATAGAACATAAGCTTACACTCAGTTAAGTTGGAGCTTTATCTGTTCATCTACTTTGCTTTTGGCAAAGATTTTTATCCAATCAAGCTTCTGAATTTTTGCAAAACCTGCACTTGAAGTCTATGGATGTAAAGTTCTATACTGGAATACATTTTCCTTTAAACTAAAAGTATATGTTTTCAGATTTATATTACCATCATCTTTTATGTCTGCTTTCTATGCTAGCATGAGTTGGATGGGTTGTTAATTTCTAAGTCAGTTTTTACTGGAAGCAATGGCATGTGTAGACTGGTGCTCACACATTCTATTTTGGCTTGGTTTCTATGTCAGGATGTCAGAGAATACTGGGTACATTCTTATTTCTTTACTGCCCACAAGGGGTTAGACACAGAGGGGACAAACAAGGACAGACAAACAGATTAAGTCGATTATATTGACCCTAGTGCGTAACTGGTACTTATTTAATTGACCCCGAAGGGATGGAGGGCAAAGTCAACCTCAGCAGAATTTGAACTCAGAACATAGTGGCAGACGAAATACCGCTAAGCATTTCACCTGGCGTGCTAATGTTTCTGCCAGTTCGCAGCTGGGTACATTCTAGTATAGTAGTGTCACTACAGACTTCATGATGTCCTTGATGAAACTGGACTAAAGGGGTCTCTTATCCTGACTCTGTGTACTCTGCTTGCTTGGCAATCACTGTCCCAAAATTCCATCTTTTTGCCTATGTAAGATATCAACAATTCCAGTTGCCAATAGACATTATCAAAATGATTATAGAGCTACATTAGATAATCCACATGATATAATTGAACAATACAAACGTGTGTGTGTGTGTGTGTGTGTGTGTGTGTGTGAAGCAAAATTTTATGTGGAATTTACATATTTTACAAATGTAAGTGTAAATGTTAATGGGTGTAGAAAGCATATAAACCCAGTTTTAAAAGCCTTGTTTTGTGAAAGACAGGCTGTGCAAAGCCTGATGTGAAATGTGAACCTTTGTAGTAGTGAGATGTAGGCATTAACTCAGACAGAACTGTAAAGAGAAATGAAGGAAACACAATTCCTTAGATATATAATATTGGTTCCAAATTTTTACACAAAGCCAGCAATTTCAGGTGAGGGGTAAGTTGAGTTCAACTGATACTCATTTTATCAGATGAAGGACAAAGTCAACCTTGGGGAAATTTGAACACGGAACCTAAAAACAAATGAAATGCTGCTAAGCATTTAAACCAGCATGCCAATGATTCTGCCAGCTTGCCGTCTTCTTTAGATATATATTAACCAGAGTTAGTGGCAGAATACAATCAAGCTTCTGAGAATGACTGGGCATTAGATATATCAAAGTTTGCATAAAAAATGGCCATGTTGGTATGGAAATATGATACAAATTGATCATGTTTTTCCTAACATCAACAACTATGCAGTATATGCTGGAAACATTTTTGTTATGGCAACAATACTAGAGAGGATATCATGTCCTCAACAAAACTAAAGGGTTTTTTCAATTGCATTACCGAGTGTATTGGGTACATTTTATAAAAGTACCAACACTAGTGATAAATTGTACCGTACAAGACAAAAAACTCATAGTGTTGTTTGGGCAATGTGACCATAGAGTGAGTACAAGAGAGTGTCGTGGGCGGTGGCATTTGTAGAAGATGGACTTGAATGAGATGGAGGAAGATGTACGAGTATGAAGGGGAAAACAATGATTGAGTGGCAGTGTGAAATAGGTGAGAGAATTTGATGAAATAGTTATGGTGGGCTGTAATGAGATAGAGGGGAAGTAATAGCAGAAGGACATGGGAGGGAAACACTAAAGGAAGCTCTCTGGAGAGAGAGAGAGAGAGGGGGGGAGAGAGATAGATAGATAGAGAGAGAGAGATGGATAGGCATAGAAATAGTTGGTGGTAAGAGAGTGTAATGGAAATCAATAATGAAAGACTGCAGTGGGAGGTGGAGGGTTATGGGCTGGAGGGGTACGTATCAGATATCGTTATGCTTATCAGGCATAATGATGTAAGTGTAAAGTTGAGAGGTACTATCTGCACCTCTCTACCTTATAGCAAAGGGGAATAGTAAAGATGAGAGAGTCTTGAATAGGTAATAGGGATAGCAGATAGAAACTTAGCAGGTACAAAATTCACCTGAGGCTTGGATGTAGAAATATATCATGCCTCCATCCTTGACCAGATTCTATAATTCGTTTGCCATTCTTGCATGATAGTCAAGTGTTTCTTCAGTGAAGCATGTTGCCAACCACCACCACCACCTTCATGAGATATAACATCATGGAATCAGTTTTCACTACTTTGTTCCTATTCTTCTTCAGTTTCAGTCTTCCTCAGAGTTCATTCACTATAAAAGCTGGACTCTTCTTTATACAATTCACATTCTCTATATGATGCATCGCATGAACACACCAGCACAGTCTTCTCTCTTGTACACTTTATCAAATTCTTCCTGTATCTAATCATTCTCTCAGCTTATTTATGCTCTGTCCTTCATGTACACTAACATTAGTCATACGATGAAGCTTGCTTGCTTTTTTCTTTCTTGACTTCACAAATCTGCATTGAAGGCTCATGTCTTAATATTACACAATCTGCCATTCTTTGGTTGTTTCCACTGCTGATCATGCCACTTAGGTAGTAGAAGTCATCAGCTACTTTGAGGTTACCATCCAGACATTTGAATCTTTAGTATCACATTCGTTGCTGAGTCTCACATAGGCGATAACAAATGATTGAGACTTCTGGCAATTTGCTGTGCTTGAGAAGACACATCAAGCTTAGAGAAATTGTGGGTGTACCCAGTGCTGGTGGCACATAAAAGGCACCTGTGCCAGTGACCTGTAAAAGGCACTTGTGCTGGTGAAATGTAAAAGATATCCAGTGCACTCTCTAGAGTGGTTTGCATTAAGAAGGGCATCCAGTCATAGAAACCAAGCCAAAACAGATTGGAACCTGGTGCAGCTCTCTGGCTTACTAGCTCCAGTCAAACTGTCTAACCCATATAAGTATGGAAAACAAACATTAAATGATGATGATGACAATGATGATAATGATGGTGACATTCAAACTTAATTGAATTAAAACACTCTTTCTCTGTACAAAGACAAATATGTAAAAAAAGACATATTTACATATCTGTTTATTGTATATTCTTCTACCGACAGAAAAAGTGTGAATGATCTTATTCTAATTTTGAATCTACATAGAATCACCCACTAAAGCCATGTACATATCCTCCTGTCGTTGGGAAATGTATAGATTTATAAACCCAACAAATATCTTTTATCTTTTTTTGTTTCAGTTACTTGAATATGGCCATGCTGGGGCACCGCCTTGAAATTTTAGTCAAATGTATCAACCTCAGTACTTATCTTTCAAAGCCTGGTACTTACTCTATCATTGTCTTTTGCCAAACTGCTAAGTTATGGGGATGTAAACACACCAGCACCAATTGTTAAGTGGCAGTGGGGGTGACAAACAGACACAAAGACACACACACACCTTCTGGGTCATCCCATAAATAATACGGGTTTTTCAATTGCATGAACTAAAAGTTGGAGGGGATGGGATAAACTATTTGCATCAACTTTGTTCTTATTTTTAGTGCAAATTTTGAAGGATGCAGTTAGATTTTAACAGTTATTTTTTCAAAGCTCTAATGGAAGTGACAAAGAAGCATATTTGGCATATTTTGTTTTATGAGTTCAATAAAGGCAACAATGCAATGGAAAGTGCAAGGAATATTAATGCAGTATATGGGGATCAGACAATAAGCATAAGTCAGTGTCAACAATGGTTCCAGAAATTCTGAGCTGGAAACTACAGCCTTGAAGACAAGCCTCATCTTGGAAGATCTGTAGAAATTGACGAGGATGTCCTGCAAAACCTGGTGGAACAAAATCCCATCATAACTGTTGAAGAACTAGCAGAGAAGCTTGGATTTGGTCATTCAACCATTCATTGACACCTGCATGCCGTTGGAAAGGTCAGCAAATTGAGTCAATAAGTTCCTCACAAACTTTCTGAGTCTAATCACATGCAAAGAGTGAATGTGTGCTGTTCTTTGCTGTCACATCTCATGAATGAACCTTTTTGGGACCGAATAGTTATTGGTGATGAGAAATGAGTTCTCTATAAAAATGTAAAATGCTGAAGACAGTGAGTAGGGAAAGGAGAAACACTGGCACCTCAGGCTAAAGGTCTTCACCCACGTAAGGTGTTGTTATCAGTTTGGTGGGATATGAAAGGTTTAGTCCACTTTGAACTTGTAAACCCAAACTAAATGATAACAAAGGAGATCTACTGCAAGCAGCTTGAGTGGCTTAAGTCAGTGATAGAAGAAAAACGACCATCTTTGGTTTCAAGACAAAAGGTGTTCTTCCATCAGGATAATGCTTGACCACATACAGCGAGGATGACATTCCAAAAGCTGGAACAGTTTGAATAGGAAATTATGCTCCACCCACCATATTTGCCAGACATTGTCATTTATTCTGCAGTCTCCAAAATCATTTGGACAGAAAAAATATGAATTCTGTAGACGAGGTCAAAACAGTACTAGAGGAGTATTTTTTGTCATGGGCAAGTGAATTGTGGAAGAGGGGCCTTGCAAATCAACCAGATATATGGAAGAGCAGTGTAGAAAATGAAGGAGAGTATATTTTAGATTAAAAAAGAACTTTGTTTATCTTAATTTTGAAAAGTTAAAAAAAGTATAAAAAACGCGAATTATTTATGGGATGACCCAATATATACGATGGACTTCTTTCAGTTTCCGTCTACCATGTCCAAGGTGCCGCACAGTGGGACTGAAACCTGAACCATGTGGTTGGGACACAAGCATCTTACCACACAGCCTCACCTGTGCTAAATATGGTAGTTCCAGATATTTGAAAGTTACAATTTGCATAATTTTTAATAATTATACTGGTAGCTAACTTAAGCATTAAATTCTGAACCTAAGCTGCTGAAATATTCAGGTGTGTATTTATTCTAAATCTCAGCTGCTTATTGCTCAATTTAAAATTTAATTACATATTGCTGTAATTATTTTCTCAGTTTTCATTAAATCTTCTACTGTCTGAAGAAAAGTAAGTATTTATTTTATATCTTAGCTGGTTAATGTCCAATTAATGTGTGTGTGTGTATATATATATATCATAATCATTTAACATCTATATTCCATGCTGCTATGGGTTGGATGGTTCTACAGGATCTGATGAACTATGCTACAGCAATGCATTGGGCTCCCTTCCTAAAAGCGACCGTTTTACTGAGTGTGCTGGTGCTTATTTTGTGGCACCACATTAGTCAGGTCACCAAGTAAACTGCAATATGAGCCCCTTGACATAGTGAGAGTACAGTATCAAATGAGGTAGCTTTGTGCTAGGTGTTGGGAGGCTAAAATATGACGGAGGGACAGGAACAAGTGTACAGCTGTGGAAGGAATACATTGCTACTCCAGCAAGAACAGGAGAAAGGATGTCAGAGATGTGATATCAAGGTGTACTCTCAATAATACAAGAAGGTTGATTAAGAAGGAGTAATCATCATCATCATCATCATCCTCATCATCATCGTCATTTAACATCTTCCTTCCATGCTGGCATGGGTTGGACGATTTGACAGGCAGGAGCTTGGCCTGCCCTAGACTACTGTATTTGTTTTGGCATGGATGCCAAAACAGATACAATAGAGTGGACAAGTATGAAAAACAATTAAATTTTGGAAAAATTAAAAGAAAAGTTTTTTAAAAGAATATTGCATAGTATTCAAATACAAGGGGCATTTTCCTTGATTCTCTGTCTCTCTTGTTTACTCTTGTGGGTTCGAGGTTGTTGTGAATTCTTGGCAGGGATGAAAGAAAAGAAGGTGAAGGAGAAGAAGAAGGAGGAGGAGGAGAAGAAAAGTATAGAGAGACTTAAAGAATTTCAAGCACTTATAAATGGACATGACATAAACATTCAATTCATGATAGAATATAACCATCAACAACTTCCCTTCCTCAACATCTTCATTAAGAAATCTAACAACGTAATAGAAACAGATATATACTATAAGCCCACAGACTCCAAGCAATATCTACTATTCAACTCATGCCACCCCAGACATACTAGAATGAATATCCCCCTCAACCAAGCAAAAAGGATATGTACTATAGTTTCTAATGCAAACATCAGAGACACACGACTACATGAACTAAAGGATACACTCAGCACCAGGAACTACTCACCTTCACTAATTGAAATATGCACCATTCAAACGTAGTTGATACCAGTGCCCCCTAACTGGCTCCCATGCTAGTGGGACATAAAATGCACCATCCAAATGTGGTCGATTCCAGGTCTGCCTGACTGGCTCCCGTTCCAGTGGGATGTAAAAAGCACTATCCGAATATGGTCAATGCCAATGCTCCCTGATTGGCTCCTGTGAAAGCACTATCTAAACGTCATTGATGCCAGATCCATCAGACAGGCTCCCTTGCCGCAGGCATGTAAAAAGCACCATCTGAACATGGTTGATGCCAGTGCCCCCTGACTGGTTCCCATGCCAGAGGCATGTAAAAAGCATCCACTACACTCTCGAACTGGTTGGTGTTAGAAAGGGGATTCAGCTGTAGAAACATTGCCAGATCAGACTAGAGTGTGGTGCAGCCCACTGGCTTTCCAAACCTCAGTCAAAATGTCCAACTCATGCCAGCATGGAAAGTGGCGGTAAACAATGATGATGATGATGATGATATATATATATATATATATATATATATATGAGAGAGAGAGGGAGAGAGAGAGAGAGAGAGAGAGAGAAAGAGTCTGATGAGTCATCCATAAAGCTTAGCGCTTTACACATGTGAAACTATTGGAAACTCTATGACTAAACATATAAATACACACACACACACACACACATATATTTCTGAGGGTAACTGAAGAAAAGTAGAGGATATTTGTAATAAAATAAGTCTACGCTTGTATGAGGATGATAACTACTTTTGAAAAATTTCTTGTTAAAATACATCTTTACATCTTTATATTAGAAACACAAAATTTTGCACACGAGTTGGGTATTCCTCAACTACATATTGTTACAAAATCTTGCAGTTAAGTATTGTATATCACAGAGCAATTTAAAAAAAGAAAACAAAAAGCAAATCAATAACAATAGAAGAAACAATTCCAAGCCAGAAGAAAAGTTACTTGATGCCATTTTCAATTATGCTAGCATGAAAGTGAAGAAGTCAATTATCAGAGTAGCAATGACATATTTACCAGAAATTGGACTTATTTTCCAGCATCTAAAATCACATATGAAGAGAGCAGTTAAAATGGCAAAGCAGATGACCATAATTAAAGATTATGAAAATATGTCCTGAAGCTTACATGGCCAATACTTTGTGAGATCACAGTTTCATATATCGATAAGAAATTATCTGTTGTATGGACAGTGGAAGACTGAGAGAAACAGAACTCTACCATTGACCATTTTTTCTGTTCAAGATAAGAATATATTTATTTTCTATATCAAAATACAGTGTGTAGAATATAATTAAGAACTATTAGATCATAGGCAATTGCCTCAAAGGGAAGAGCTTTCCTGAAAGCTAAAAGTATAATCAAAGAGGATGGCTACTCTTCACTGTTCACATCAATAAGCAAGCTGAAGATAAGAAGTTCAAGGTTGCATGTTTATTTTCGAATATAGTATGGAGTACATATGGGAACATATGTACAAAATACAGTATGAAATATATGTGTGGTTGCATAAGTACACATATGGAGTAAAGTATATATAGCAACATAAGTACCAAAAGTACAGTGTATTTGTAGTAACATAAGTATCAAGTGTGAAGTATTTATACCAATATAAGTACCAAAGAGTACAGTTTGAAGTACATATAGACCATAAATGCCAAAGGTTAAATGGATATTTAGTTGGTTTGCATGATGAAAAATTCTGCTGTTTGATCAATGGAAATATCCACTTATTATAATATAAGTGACTGAGTATTCCACAGATGCTTGTACCTTTAATGTATAGATAGAATCTACAGGCAGAATCAGTAATGATGCTGTATGTATGACAAGGGTGGTCATTTAATTATATGGACATTCAATTTGATAGGTTTCCATTCAGTCATAGGTCAATCCGAAACTATAGTGGAAGACATTTGTCCAAGGTTCAAGTAATTGCGAAATGAATTTATTAAATTTTCAGCTGTATAAATGTACATGACAATCACTACTGGATATATAACAACACAATGTCATAATGTACACACAAATATAAAAATATTTAATTCATAATCGTTAATCCAACAAAATATATTTTGTTGGACAAACAATTATATATTAAATATTCTTATTTTCTCTTCAGCTTATCTTGCAGACTTTATTCTAAGTTGTCAGACATAGGTTCTTTTTGAATTGTTCATGCTCTGGAACACCTGTATATATTTATTAGAAAGCAGAAATATGTTTTGTGAATGTAGAATGTCAGTCATTTTGTACTGTAAGTATTGTTGGAGTTTTAGTCTAAAGAAGACTTCTGAGAAAGTAATATGGGGAGGGAAGACAGAGGTTTTGTAAAATACTCCAAGGAAATATATTGAAAGATGTGTATATATATATATATATATATATATATACTTTATTTAAAAGCAGCAGAAATATAACAAAAGACTGTTACTCGGAGTTTCACGTTCCCGTTCATCGGACAGTTTTGTTAGAAAAACTGTTTGATGAATGGGAATGTGAAACTCCGAGTAACAGTCTTTTGTTATATTTCTGCTG
>NC_068989.1:39376493-39378748 GCF_001194135.2 Octopus bimaculoides | reverse complement strand
ATATATATACATATATATTTATTTATTTATTAAAGTAATAAAGTTAATGTCCAGTCATAGAGTGACCAATGGTTTCCCATCTACAAATGCTTTAGCCTCGCAGATGTCTCATCAGACTCTAAAGCTGAAGACAAATGTAACTCTTCACCACTGGGTTTTAGAGTTTGACGAGATGTCTGTAAGGTTAAAGCCTTTGTGGATGTAAAGCCATGACCAGACATTAACTTTGCTGCTTTAATGCTTCACTGCTCTATGCTTTAGAGCATTCTTCTTTTTTGGATATATGGTACATTGACGATATATATATATTTATATCCGTGTATGTATGTATATGTGTGTGTGTATGTAATTTGAGGAGGTTAGTCGGTTAGTATTTCTAACAGATTATTAATCATGTAGTGGCTTAGTGTTTTATTTTTCATGAATGAATTGTTGTATTTATTGTAAAAGAACTCCTTTGCCAAAGTACATTCCATCTGGGCTTCCATGGCTCAAAGAATATAAAACTGCAAGCAATAAAGCTCTCATTGTATGAGCATACATGTCTAGACTTTGCTGAGAAAGATAAACCACTGCAAGTAGAAGAGGGCTGAGTTTAGTGGCATTAACCAAGGTAATTCCAGATGCAGAATGCTTAACTTCCATTAGAGATCTCTTTGCAATAATGAATATTTAAGCAGACAGTTTTAATTTAATCTGCTCATATTTAAAAGATAATCAATCAGTTACTCAAGTACAATTTCTTTCCATAAACTTTAATTTTAAATAATTCATTCGAAAATAGTAAACATTCCATTTTGAATATATTTGAATTGTAACATCATCAATCATCATCATCACCATTTAACATCCGTTTTCCATGCTGTCATGGGTTGAATGGTTTGACAGGAGCTGACAAGCCAAAGGACTGTGCTAAGTTCTATTACCTGTTTTGGCATGGTTTCTACGGCTGAATGCTCTCCCTAATGCCAACCACTTTACTGACAAAAACCCCCTCGACTGGGAGATGGGGGTAGTACTGAGTTGAATGGCTTTCTGCCAGTTGATGTGAGGTTATAAAGTATAATAGAAGGATAGAGATAGGTGTCTTGCTGTAAAGGAGATGCATGGATACATCAGTTGGAAAAGAGAGGAGAGAAAGTGAGAGTTACAAAGAAAGACAGAGGGAGGGAGCAAGTGAGTAGTAGTAGTGATGTGTTGAGATATACCCTTAAGGTTCAGTGCAGGGTGAATATAGGTGAACTGATTCAAAGGACAGTGGGGATACAGAAGAACATAATCTTAAAAATTGCCAGAACATCTAAAACGATGCTTCATTGCCATATTGCATGCTTGTTTTCTTTACAAATCTAAGTTTTAACTTATACTGCAAGTTTGCACATACATGCATACATATATACATACTGTCTTATACACATATATATTTATGCATATACATACAAACATATATATGTACATACACACACACATATACATATCTACACACATACATATACATATCTACACACATACATATATATTACATACACACACTCATACACACACACACACATTATCATTTTAATGACTACTTTTTCATACTGGCATGGGTCAGATAAAATTTAACCCTTTAGCATTTAGATTACTCTTTCAAACGTAATATTTATTCACATTTTTTGAACTAATTCTGTATTATCTCATAACTTTGAGATTTCAATATGATTATTTTTAGAATGAAATTGCAGGGAAGATGTAAGAAGCAGGATCTATTTGAATTGGACATAAAACAGATAAAATATGTAGTCATATTAAAAGCTAAAGAGTTAAGGCAGATTTTATATAACTGGATGCCCTTTCTGTTGCTAACCTTCATCTGTTTGCAAGTGAGGTAATATTTCTCTATGACCTCAAGTGAGGTAATGTTTCTCACGAAAGACTGGAAATGAAGAACACTGCTTGTATGATGCTTACAGATATCATGTGCTGTCAAGATGCAGGCATAGTTGTGTGGTTAAGTTTCAACCACAAGGTTTCAGATTCAGTCTCACTGCATGTCACCTTAGGCAAGTGTCTTCTGCTATAACTCAGACTAACCAAAACCTTGTGAGTGAATATCATAGCTGGAAACTGAAAGATGACCTTCATGGTGTGTGTGTGTGTGTGTGTGTGTGTGTGTGTTTATATATATAACCCATGCTAGCATGGAAAGCGGACGTTAAACAATATATATATATATATATATATATATATAAACACAGACACACACCATATATATA
>NC_068989.1:39370753-39376393 GCF_001194135.2 Octopus bimaculoides | reverse complement strand
ATATATATTTATTTATATATATACCTTTGAAGATCTTTCCTGTCAAAGAGCGTTCAGCTTTTGCTAAATGACCCCTACACAAATGATTTGTTTATAGTGATCAAATGTATGTACTGTAAATTAGCTCACTCTCTCCATCATATTGATGTTGCCTGAACAGGTGCATGGTATACCACATGTCAGGTGTCAAAGTGATTGTAGAGCAATGTGAGATAAAGTGTTTTGCTCAAGAACACAATGCACCACCCAGTCTAGGAATTGAAACCATGAACTTGCGATTGTGAGTGTAACACCCTAACCATTGGCTAGCTTGCTAGAAATAACAACCAAATTTCTCTTAAACCACATTCTACTGTCTTAAAAACACAAAGAACGCATTGAATTGTGTAGTCTAAAAAGATGTGACAGTTATTGTGAGTATGCAATTGGTCGTAGATCTGCTTTATCAGAAATAATCTGGGGCTGAGAATTTTCTATAAACTACTTTCTTTCTTCAGAGTACCCTACATTAATGAATTATTCCTCTCCACTAAGGATACTTGAATATTAGCTGAATAATTACATTGATTAGTTACAGCTGACTAATTTTAATTTCTGATTAGAAGTCAGCAGAACTCACATGAATACCTACCAGTTTTAACAAATCCCAATTTGTTAAAACTGATATGAAATTAGCTATATATTAATAAATTTACTAACTTTAGCCAAATCATACATTTATGATCCTATGAGAGTTTGACCAATCAGAATAAGTTGGTATAATTATCAATACATTATTTATTACCATAGAAATTTAGATTTGTAAAAGTTACATTGATATCAACTTCATCATTATCCTTGCTGTTTTACACCTGGTTTTCATGCTAGCATATGCTGGATGGGCCATTTCTATATCCCAAAAGTAGATTGGTCGAGAAACCTTATCATGCTCTAAGTTTCATTTCTGGCTTGGTTTCTATGACTGGATTCCCTTCCTAATGCCAGTAACTTTACAAAATGCACTGGGTATGTTGTAATTTTTTTTTTCATGGCATCAGCTCAAAAGTAATCCCTTGACTATCATGGTTGTTACAATCCAAAACCTCCCACAGAAATAATTAAAATCTAAAAAAATATAAATACCTAACAGCCTCTGAAACCTGGATATATTGAAGAGTCTGCGATATAAATTTATATATATTAACCAGAAAAATCCGTGATGTACTGAGTGCGTGCTAGGTGAACCACGATATGGCAAGGGGTTACTGTATAAAGGATAGGGGTGAGAGAATGAAGGATAGCAAGAAGTGGATAAAAGGTGAAAGTAAATAATGGATGTTGATACCAAATGATTGAGTATAGATAGTGTGGGAGTACTTTCATGTCTGATGAGGTCCCTTAAGGATATAACTCAAGACAGTGATAAGAAATAAAGGTGTATATATAAGATTGGGAGGAGTAAAGTATCGGACAGAGGGTCAGATAAGTTCTGTAGCACCCCTAGTTATGTTGGAAGTAAATTACAGTGAGCTGAAGAGATGTACAGCTATCCTTAGTCACACTGGCCACAAAGAATAGAATGGCAAGAAGAGGATATTGTTATTGAAAGATTACTTATTCTATTGCTCATATTTACTTGTTGCTAGGAATGTAATCAGTTGCCAAACTGCAAGGTGACAAAAGTAATTAACACACACACGTAATGGGCCTATGAGAATTGACTGAAAGGTTTATAGGCTGACTGAGATACTTTAATGGAATGTGGCCAAATGAGGTTTATTTTTCAACATAGTTCCCCTTGTAGTCTACACACTTCTGTCATTGGTGTTGCAGTGCTTAGATCCCATTAGTGAAAGAGCTTTCATCCTGTTGCTCAAAAGCGTCATCAACAGTAAAAATGATGTCATCATCGCTGAAATACTGGAGCCAAATCAAGAGAATAGAGAGCATGATCAACCAGTTCAAAACCATGGTCATGCAGAGCAGCCATTGAAACTAAGGACTTGTGTGCTGGAGCATTGTCCTGTTCAAACAAGATCCCTTTCATCAGTTTTCCTGGACATTTGGTCTTGATAGCCTTTTGTAACTGCCTCAGTAAGTTGGCATAGTACTTTCCGTTGATGGTGTTGCATTTTTGAAGATAGTCAATAAACACAATGCTTTTTGCATCCCCCAAAACTGAGGCCATCACCCTCTCTACAAATGAAACGACCTTGGCCATGTTTGGAGCAGGTGAGGAGGAATTTTTCCACTGCATAAATTTTCTCTTTATCTCTGGCTCAAAAGGATGAACCCAACACTTGTCCTGGCTGAGGAAACATCCAAGAAAAGCTGCTGGATATACTTTAAACAATGTCAAATTTTCTTGTGATGTGATCAACCAGGTGTCAGAAGACATGGCAGAAATCTTCAGCATGTTAAGTTCATTGTGCAGAACATTCTCAACTATCTCACAAAACATGCTAATAGTGTGGGCTATTTAATATATAGTCAATTGCCTGTCATCCATCATCATGTGGTAAACATGATCAATGTTTCCTTCAGTGGTGGCAGTCACAAGACATCAAGACCTTGGTCATCTCCAAGACTCTCCATACCCCCTCCTAAATCCAATTGCTCACTATTGTACTTTTGATAAAACTGAAGTAACATCTAATGTAGCAAGAATGTCAACATGAATGTCGTAGGGGGCTTCTCTTCTTCTGCAAGTACTTGATAACATCATGGTGCCAAATTTTGTACATTTTCAGATGCCACTACTAGTTAATTACTTTTTAAGTCTTCTTTGAACAGTGAGATGTTAGTTTACCTGGAAAAAACAATGCAGTTATTAATAAGAAGAGCTGAAATTAATACAGACAAAATTTCACAGCTCTAGCATCACTCTTCATAGTCAGCCTATGTTTTCATTTACTAAATTCACACATAATGCATAAGTTGGGCTGGGCCAATAGAGAACACTGGCCCAAAGTGCTATGTAGTGGAACTGAACCTGAAATTGTGTGGTTGTGAAGCAAACATTTTAACTACACAGCCACTACTGCACCACCTTAACCACATAGGCTTGCTAATATCTTTTCATGATATTTTAGATGGGAAATCACCATCATCATCATTAAGGGTTTGATAAGAATTGGCATGTCAGAATACTGCACTGATCTTCAATGTCTGCTTTATCATGGTCTCTATGGTTTGATACCCTTCTTAATGCCAACCACCACCAGCAATGAGGTCACAAAGTAACTTGCAGGACATGACTTCTCAACTGGGGTGGGGAGTAGTATTGAGAGGCAGAAAAAATGTCTTGCATTAGAAGAGAAACATAGCTACCTCAGATGAAGAGAGAGAGAGAGAGAGAGAGAGAGAGAGAGAGAAAGAAAGATTGTGATGTGACAGGGAGCGGACAGGGGCCGTATTATTCACAATAATTTAATATATAAGAGAAAATTGCTTTGCAAAGTTCCTTCAACAAAGTACTTGGTAAATCCCAGAACAGCTGGAGACAATCCATAGAGCTGCAAGGCACATACCAAAGAGCTACAGCAAACACACATTAGGGCTGCAGTGGACAAACCTTTCTTGCTTAAAAATAGTTGAGGGATGATGACAGGAAAGGCATCCAGTCAAAGAAAATCTGCCTCAACAAATTCTGTCAGATTTATGCAATAATGGTAAAATGGATGACGAGTGGTGATGATATACACAAGTGTGCATAAATTTAATGAACATAATTCTTGTGTACATGTGCACATATGGATACATATACACATACACATGAACAATATGGTACAGATGAGCTAAGAGATAAACTGGATATAAGAGGAATTGATTGCAGTGTGAAAGAGAGGTAACTGCGTTGTTATAGATAGATCATGTGTATGGATAATGGATAGGTAAAGAAGAGCTTGGAAATCTAAGTTGAAAGAAGCTGTGGAAGAGGAAGGCCAAAAGAGTCAAAGGCAACAGTGGTGTAGATTGATCTCAGATTGTTGAATCTCACAATAGAAATCACAAAGAAATGCAACAAATAGCAAGACACCGTACTGGCAAGGACACTGTTCAGCTTAGGCGAGCATAGAAAAGTGAACATAAAAATGATGACAATGACGATGATGATATCATAGGAAACTTGAATATTTTATTGCTTTATAGTGTCTACATTTTCATCTATCTGATCGTTCCTTTTCTATAGTAAGTCTTTTTGTTCTTCATCAGAATTTTATTTCAAAAACTTCCAAGTTACCAACTGTTTTCCATATCAATAGCAGCAGACAAAAAAATGACAGAGAAAGAAAGAGAGGAGGAAGAAAGAAGATGATAGGGGTAGCGATGACAATAACAAGTCTTTTAGTCAATCATGAGAAAATCTTCTCATCACTCAAGTCAGTGAATACTGGTTGTCTATAAAGAATGACACCTTGATAATAGCAGTGCAAGTTGAGTGCACTGAGAATTATCTCGATACGCCAGTTTGGAAACTTTCGGTATTGCTTTAGTGCATTTATAGAATCAGAGAGAGAGACATTAAGTCTATAATGTCATATCTTATAATCATAGAAGCACACACAAATACACACACATGCACATATATATATACATATGGGTATACATGTGTATGTATACACAAAGTCTATGTACGTCTTTATGTACACCAAATCTCCAATGTAAAATTGGTAATTTATATTAGATTTAATGTACATAATCACCTATGTAGTAATTGTGCACAAACACATATGCATGTATATGTGTGTGTTTATATATGTTTGCATACATGTATCTATATATCTGTGTGTATGTTTGTATATGTGTATAAATGTATGTTTGTATGTGTGTATGTATACATACATTTATACACATATATACAAACATACACATGTACATATAGATACATATACACAAATATACAAATGCACACACACATATATATATATATATATAAACACATGTAGACACATATATACGCATGTGCATCTGTTTGTGCATAAAATAATTTGTTTTCATGCATCAATCCAACAATGCTTAGTGCTGAATACACATATGTGTAAGGCGATTTTAGATACAAGTAAATAATTTTGTTTACTGATGCATAATTATAGCAGGTTCTACATCATACATGTAAACCTGGTGTGTATGAAGCACATTGCACTTTGCATGGAAACATCATTATTTTACATCCACTTTTCATGCTTGCATGATTTGAACAGGTCACAATGGTACTAGTTAGAAGTTTTCAATCAGAGCCATTGACCTTGTATGCAGATTGAAGTATTATGTTTCACTCATGTATTTCTAGTAAATGTCCACACACACATTGTTAGCTATTTGTAAGTAAAAACCTCACTGACTCAAAAAGGGTGTCATTTGCTTAGAGTTAACTGCAAAGACATGTTTGGGCTCTTTGGCATGTCTTGACATGCTGCATGAGTTAGTTTGCTTCCTGACCAAATGGTTCCAGGTTCAGTCCTACAGTGTGGCACCTTGGAGTCTTCTACTATAGTCTTCAGCCTCAACAGAGATGACACCTTAGCCATCTCTAGAGGAGCCAATGGCCACACATTAGATGGACTTTTTTTAGATGTTATTTTAAATCTGGGCTCTGTTACATACAGGCCCTATCACAAGCCAAATGAGAGACTGTCTTATATTAGCACAGACTCCTGC
>NC_068989.1:39368554-39370743 GCF_001194135.2 Octopus bimaculoides | reverse complement strand
CTTATAGTTTTCAAGAACCTAATGAAAGTTGTAAGCAAGAGGATCTCGAATCTACCCTCGAGCCAAGATATCTTCGATGCTGTTGTCCCCTACTACAATGAGACACTGGCATCAAGTGGGTTTAAGGACCACATCTCCTACATACCTAACTCTAGCACCCAGAAAAGGAAGCGTTGCAGAAATGTGATTTGGTCTGCTCCACCCTTCTCACTCAACGTCCAGACTTGTATGGGAAAGATTTTCCTTAAATTAATAGACAAATATTTTACACACACACATAGATACAGGCATTTGTTTAACAGGCACAACTTAAGAGTTTCCTTTATTTGTGCACCTAACATAAAAAACATTTTATCAAGTACCCACAATACAAGGGAGGAGGTAAGTTGCTCTTGCAGGGTATATAACTGTCCAGTAGGAGGCCAGGGCAAGGCTGAAGGGGTAATATATAAGGCTACAGCGATATCCAGACCTAATATCCGTAATAACAGCAATGTAACATCGAACAGCAATATCATTAGCAGATTAACCAGGTCTCATACCAATATAGTTGCCACACCCAGAGATAATAACCAAACTGGGACCAGCATCACTGAAGATCCTGGTACCACTACCATGGATAATGAACAAACCATAGAGGCAGATAGTGACCAGTACACACGCTGCACCTGGAAATAATGACCTATTCAGAATAAATGACTTGGAGGAGGTATCTGCCGTTTCCAGTTCTGCCACCTCAGATGAGGATGAAACATTCATCTTCAACACCGATGGGATGACCAGCCCCATGCCATATGTTACTAGGTGTGTGAATAAGGCCACATCTCCTGTTTATAAATATATTGATTCAGTGAGTACTTCATTCAAACATTTTCTTAACCACCAGTCATCCTTCAGAATCCCAGAAAGATGGTTTATCACATCCCTGACTCGCCATGTGTGACACCTCAAAGATCAAAGGATCCTGTGTGATGTCAGGTGGAAATTAATTGATTTTCTTGTCCCGTATGTTAATGGAAGTGGCCATTGCAAGATTTGCATCACAGAGGGAACCAAAATTCCTAAGGACTTTAAGAAGCCTGGCACATTAAACAGCCATAAAGAAGTGTTTTCTAAATGTGTCCACTTTAAGTGTTACTTACCAGGAAACTGGATCTCCCCGTTTGCTTGTTAGGCCTCTCCAACTCTATAAAGGATTTTTTCCCCTCTGATTAAGGGAGGATAACCCGTACTCATTAACATTATTCCGTATTCCTTGAGTTCTGAGCATTTCCTCACCTCTGCGATGTAGATATTTTAAAATTTTATAGTCATGTAGAGTCTGACGAGCTATCTACAAGTCTTTGGCTTTGTGGGTGTGAAATCTTGGGTAACTCTATATAAAAATTTTGTTGTAATATACATATATATATGTTTGTGTGTCTTTATGACTGTGGTATGTCTATGCCATAGCGTCATGCCAACCAAAGCCTTGTGAGTGGATTTAGTAGACAGAAACTGAAAGAAGACAAACTGGCAGAAACGTTAGCATGCCGAGCGAAATGCTTATCGGTATTTCGTCTGCCATTACGTTCTGAGTTCAAATTCCGTCGAGGTCGACTTTGCCTTTCATCCTTTCTACAGTTGGATGCCCTTCATGACATCCTTGATGTCATGAAGGACATCCAACTGTAGAAAAACTTTGCTCTAATGTATTATCATCTGACCCATACAAGCATGGAAAAATAGACATTAAAACTGTGATGATGGAATTGACACATCTATTCTCATATACACATACATAACCTGACACATACATACAAACACCTATACATAAACACGCAAATATATACATATAAACATATATAGAAACACACATATGTGTATATATATATATATATATATATATTCTTTATCCTTTACTTGTTTCAGTCATTAGACTGTAACCATGCTAGGGCACCGTCTTGAAGAATTTTTAGTTGAAAGATTTGACACTAATATTTATCAATTTGTTTTTTTAACCTGGTACATATTCTGTTGGTCCATTTTGCCAAACCTCTAAGTTATGGGTATGTAAACACAATAGCATCAGTTGCTAAGCAGTGGTGGTGGGTTAAACACAGACACTAAGACACACACACCCACCCACCCACACACACACACACACACACAAATATATATATATATATATATATATATATATATATATA
>NC_068989.1:39345166-39367713 GCF_001194135.2 Octopus bimaculoides | reverse complement strand
ATGTACCTTAGAACTTTATCACATATTATTCTTTAAGGGTAAGTTGATAAATAAACTAACAAATAATGCTCTAAAATGTACACATTTTTTAGGACACACTTTTCGCTGGTTTAAATAAAATTGCAATATGACAGGGTATTATAGTACAGTATACCGTAGTAGTTAGTCTCTAGACAGGTCATACTAATATAATTTACCAATAGCAGCAGGGATTTTGTAAAAGCCTCTAAAGATAATATAGTATGGATTCCCATGGTAGTTGAAGATTAGCTATAATTTATAGTAAATTACAATATAAGTTTAGGTCTTAAGGTAGGCCACATTAGTGTATAATTTACCAATAGCAGTTGTGGTCTTTACTAAAACTCCTAGTGACAATTGAGGATTGAGTTCCATTGTAACAGAGAATTGACTATAATCTATAGTACATTGTAGTAACCATCCTAGAGGTATTATTGATAATTTAGTTTAAAATATTTCATTAAGACTCTCCAGATTATCTGCTAATAATAGGATTTTTAATAATGAAGCTCAATTCTATAATTCAGCATTAAATAGAGCAGGTTACAAAGAGAAGGTTTACTATATTGAAACTGATTGTAGTATAATAATAATAATAATATAATATTAGATATTAAGGCAGGCCATATTAAAATATTAAAGTTACAAATAGCGGCTGTGGTTTTGCCATAAACTTCTAGGGACAATTTAATATGGATTCCATTATAATGGAGACTTATTTATAACTTATAGTACAATATAGTGTGATATTAGATCTTAAGGCAGGCCATATAAATGTATAACTTGACAATAGCAATTGTGGGTTTTGCATAACCTCCTACAGGTATGATAACACACTATAGATCTTCATTCTAGTGGAAAATTGTTTATAATTTATAACCTAGAGTGCATAGGGTATAATATTAGGCCCTAAAGCAGGCCATATTAATATATTAATATGTAACTTACATATAGCAGCTGTGGTTTTTGAAAAAGCTCCTAGAGATAATAATTCCTATTGTAATTGAGGGTCATTTATAATCTATATTTTATAGTACAATGCAGTATCATATTAGCTCTTAAGGCAGGCATATCAATGTACAATTTACCAATAGCAATTGTGGGCTTTACAATAGCTCCTAGGATAATATAATTTAATTCCTATTAGAATAGAGTTTTGAGTAAAAAATTGTGAACATTTCCCATAATATGGCAAGGGGTTGCCTCCCCTTAATAGACTTTAGTTTAGAAAGGGACAAAAATAAAAAAGTCATTGATCTCCAATTTTTGATTTTTTGTTTGATTTGTTTATTCTCAAATGTTATTCCCTGAAGACGTGTATGGCAACTTATATGTTTGACTTAAATTTGACGGTCAAATATAGCTTTATACAGAAATGTTGACATAGGAATAAATTACATTTATAATGGATGTTAGCATCAAATCTCTCTCTTAAATTTAAAAATTTAAAAGTTTGGATATATATATATATGTATATACAGGGTGGGTGGAAAGTAACTAGGCATTAGAAATTGCTTATAGAATTTTTAGTATCACTGAAATCATGCTGAAAACATTTTTTAAACAGACAATGCTAATGGAGATATCTTATTTTCTTATTGTCTTATTTCCTATTTTCGAGATGGCTGGTCACTTGACTGTTCAGGAACAAGCTAAGATAGCAGCATGCTATGAAATGTGGAATTCCATTGTTTTGATTCAGAGATGGTGAGGTGCATGGAAAGGTAAGCATGCAACACTACATCTGGAGACAATAAAAAGTTGTCATGCAAAGCTGATGACCATGGGCTCTATGAACGATGCAAGAAGAAGTGGCTGTCCAACCACATCCTGATCAGGGAAGAATGTGGCAAGAGTGCAGGAAATGTTTGATCACAGCCCACAAAAATCAACACATCAAGCAGCTTGTGAAAGTGGACTAACAAGACACACACTACATACACTGTTGCATAAAGAATTGAATTTTTGTCTTTGGAAAATCCATCATATGCAGGAGCATGTGACCGCAGAAGTCCAGAAGTCCAGACCTCCAAGAAGTCCAGATCTCACTCCATGTGATTTTTATCTGTTAGGGTTACACAAAAGAGGAGGTGTACAAGACAAAACCTCCTACACTGGAAGACTGGGAGACACAGATTCAGGAGGTTCTCAATGATGTCCCAAACAATGTCCTTCTTAAGGTTGTTCCTTCCATCCCTGTCCTTTTGAGGAAACTGGATGACGCCACTGGTGCTTACGTTGAAATATGAAGATTTACTTCATTTTTCCCATGTAATAAAGAAAATGTATCATTTGTTTCAATAAATTTGTAAAAGGAATATAGATTTTATTACAAATTTTTAATGCCTACTTACTTTTTACCCATCCTGTATATGATAGGTTTCTTTCAGTTTTCATCTACTAAATACACTCACAAGGCTTTAGTTGGCCCGAGGCTGGGACTGAACCCAGAAACATGTGGTTAGGAAGCAAGCTTCTTATTACAGCCACACCTACATTTACACGCACACACACACTGTATTATCAGTATGTCCAGTCCATAGTAATTATTTCAGACACACAGTTGAGTACAGATGAGTAATATCAACTGCTCAAAACCTTTAAGTATGGAGAAATAATCCTGTTTAATAACCCAAAACATGTGTCTCTGTTTACACAGATCCTGGTGTATCTATTTTCATTGTACATATTCTTTGATTTTTCAGCTACATTTTATTTATTTAACTTTATATATTATTTGTTTTTTTATTCCTTTCTTATCTCATAATGTTCCACATTTTAGTTTTTTACTGTCTGTCTGAATCTATATCTGTCTGTCAATTTATTTATTTATCTATCTACATTCCCACACATATAGATCCTTATATATGTAGGTGAGCATTAGAAGTACAACTAACACACTTAGAAATTACACTTATACTAGAGCTTATCTTTCTCACTAATAGAGTTAGACTTACAGTACGATATCTAATTCTTTCTAAATTAATTGCAGTCAACAAAGTTTTCAGCTCCTCTGATTTAGCTGATATCAACAAATAAAAATAAAAATTTTCACTTTATCTCTTTTAGTTCCTCTGTTCTAAATTTTTTCTTTCTTTTAAAGGGGCTTTTATGTAAGGGTGTTGGGTCATAGTTTTGATTTCTGCATGGGCAGTGTTATTGAACAAGACACTTCATTTCACACTGCTCCAGTATAGTCAACTGAAAATGAATATCAGACAAGTGCTGATGCACTCCTCTCTCCTGTTATCTGTTACATCTTCGATGTTCTAGTGGGTCAAAGGTAGGAAGGTTAAGAGGGTGTTTATGCCTGTTTATAACTACATAGGCACCTAAAACAATTAGTGAAGTATGTTACATATTACAAAGCAATACTCATTTTTCAGTGATGGTCGCAAAAGGGAATTTACTCTGAATGATGAAAATGCTGGATATATTTTTTCTTTTATGGCCATCTCAAATCAAATGAAAAGGTGGGAAAAACAATGGTTTTTGTGACCTATGGTAATTTGCTGTGCTTGGGAAGTCATATCAAGCAAAGTAAAACTGTGACCATTACAGCCCATGTCAGAACAATGTAAAAAGCATGCCACTGACACGTAAACAGCGCTTGTTCTGGGACCATGTAGAAGGAACTTGTGCTGGTACCATGTATAGAGCACTTGTGTCAGCACCACGTAAAAATCACACGTGCCATGTAGTTGCACCTATACCAGTGCAATATAAAAAGCACTCTGTAAAGTGGTTGGTGTTAGGAAAGGTATCCAGCCATAGCAACCATGCTAAAACAGACAATTGTAGCCTGGGCAGCTCTCCAGCTGGCCAGTTCCTGTAAATGATGATGATGTTGATGATGATTAACTGACAAACAGTTAGACAGTTCTGGAAATAGATATCAAATGTTTAGCAAAAGTTAGTTATGGGTAGCATTGGTTGAAAAAAACACAAAGTGGTAATTTCTGTGTTTGGGTTATAATGAAATTAATGAGATACTTCTAGAAGTCCTTAGGTAAGAAACAACACTGCATATATTGGACTGGTTACAGTCTTTCCTTAAGTCATCTGTATAGCCTAGTACATTCTGAGGAAACTAGGTGTAGATAAATGGTTTGCAAGAGCTGTATAAGTGATGTACAAGAGTGTAGGGAAGGTAAGAGGAAGCAATGACTTTATATTAAGGTATTTGATATAAAAGTAGATGTCCAACAAGACTGTGTCTTTAGCTTCTTTTTATTTAATAAAGTTCTTGAGACTCTACCAAAAGAGGTCACAATTGACCATTCTTCGGGAGCTTTTATATACTGATGACCTGCTTGTTATAGTACAATCTATTGAAAGCATATGTCCTCTACCAAAGTCATAGGTTTATCTATGGTGACAGAAAAGAATTCCATAAGACAGATGTATATGTATATATATATATATATATATATATATATATATAGCTCTTGTTGCCAATCCTCATGTTTCCAAGCAAGGCAACATGTTCCCCTAGTTTGAACATTTGCAACACAAAATTGCAAATAAATGATACCATTTGTATGATGGCATGATTTGTCTGATTTGTTTTCATTTAGCATGTGATGTCAACACAAGGCAACACATGCATACATATCCTCTCTCTCTCTCTCTCTCTCTCTCTCTCTCTCTAACACACACTTACATAAATGACAGGCTTCTTTTCAGTTTCCATCTACCAAACTTACTCACCAGGGTTGTATAAAAAGGTTCCAGAACTAGTTATATTTAATAAAAAGAATAACTTATTTACCTAAGTTTTAACATCATCTTCTTTGAAATAGTCACTTTACACAGTAGTACTATAGTCCCAGCATTCCTGCTACTTTTGGAATCCACCTGACTGGCTCCTGTGCTGGTGGCATGTAAAATGCACTATTTGAGTGTGTGTCGTTGCCAATGCTGCCTGACTGGATCCCGTGCTGGTGGCATGTAAAATGCACCATGGAAGTGATATCATGTTGGTTTTTGGTGAGAAACTCACGAATGAGTGTGTGCTCCACAAATCCAGTCACTTTTGTGAAATGACCTTCTCAAATGCTTCAAAACTTTGCAGTAGATCTCAAGAATGATGGTCTGGCCCTAGGGGATGAATTCTTGATGCACAATACTGAAGATGTTGAAAAAACGATGAGTATGCTCTTGATTAAACTGTGGATCTGTTGTGCTTTCTGTGGTCTTCCATTGTTATGACTGCGGCTTCATCTCAGGGGTCATACCTGAAGACCCAACTGTCCCCACCGGTGATGATCTTCAACATGAAGGATGAGTCATCAGTGGCTTGCTGACAGAGATCTTGACAGACTTCAACACAATGCTTTTTTCTGCTCATTGGTTAGTAGACAGGGGACAAACTTGGCATGCTGCATATTCAATTCAGACATTAGGACTGCCTGCAAGGGCCTGTATCACAGGCCAACAACATCAGCAATGTTGTTTGGTTATCTTCCAACGATCCTCGTGCACAAACTGATGACTTTTCTCCACATTTCTGGGAGTGATGCTTGTGGCAGGTCTTCCAGATCACTCATCATCTTCCAAGGATGTTCTTCCACTTTTGAAGGGCCTGTGCTACTCAAAACATTGTGTACGACCCATTACCATCTTGCCATAAGCTTGTTGTAGCATGCTCAATGTTTCTGTAGTAGACTTCCCAAGTTTAACGTAAAATTTCACGTTGGCTCTTTGTTCCAACTTCTTGTCCATGACAAAAATCGCAGACTACAGCATACATATGATTACAAAAACACAAATTTCACAACTTGCAAAGTAAACACAGCAATATCACTCAGCAAATAGCCTCATGAAGATGACTGCTAGCTCTCACTGCACATGCAACCATGTGCTGTCATTTGTTGGTATGCTATAGAACTAGTCCAGAAATCTTTTGATAGAATAAAATGAAATAAACCTGGAAAAGTGAAATTGAAAGAGCATGACTTGGTTGATATGTAGCACTGATTCCTAACATAAGGCACAAAACCTCATATTTTAGAGGATACTTTCTTTACTCATTTAAGACTGACCCAAACTTTGGATTGGTATTCAATTTTATCTGTGCAAAAGTATGAAAGATCAAGGGAATCTTAGTATTATGTGAAATCAGAAAGTAAAGAGCAATGACAATATCTCACAAGGCATTTTGTTAGACAAATCGACTGGAAATGTTGATCCTGACTGGATGGAGAGAATTTGTGTTTAGCAGAGAAAATTGTGCTAGCATGGGCATGTGATATGAAGCCTCAATGAGTACTGGATTAGAAATTTATAATACAAAGAGAAGACATGGGAAGAATGGTAATACTCAGCCTAAAAGAGGTTTTGTCTGCTATTATAATTCCATTTATGTTGAGAATGCTTAATGAGAGTGCTAAATTGACCCCAGTCCTTGACCAATATTTTATCAAATTTATCTCAACTTGCAACTACACTAGCACTTATATTTGCCCAGTCATAAGCAACTGTCTTACAAAGGATATAAGAACTTTTCCAGTACTTTAAAAGCCTGGAAAGGATAAAAGGCAAAGTTGACACCGTGAGGAAAAATCAAAAAGGTGGATATTGTGTTACATAGTCAACACAGCTGACAAAGAAAAAAGTGTTAAAATGATGATGATAATTGGTGTAAGAAGAGTGAAATAGCTTTTCCTCTCCTTCATGGAAAAACAATTTATTCCACTTCTGAACTATTTACACTTAGTAATTGTGAATACAGACCATCACTAGTGCCTTTGGATGCTACTATTTGCTTTATTGTATATAAATAGTTAAAGAAAACAACTATATCAACACAGGAATGATAAAGACAAAGGAGGCAGATGATATTACCACTAATAATAAATATAGATTATGTGCTTAGAATGTGTTAGAAATAGAGAAGAAAACTATAAATGGATTAGGAAAAGTTGAAGAAATAAGGGTGAATTACAGAACAAGACCACCATTATTGTTGAGAATGGAGATTATAATTGACAGTGAGTTGTGTTAATGCTATCTAGAAATGTGATACAATTACATATCACTGACACTATTAATATCTTATATGATAGTGGTGCAGTTGTTGAAATATTAGGGTGCTTGATGTAAAACTGAAACAAAGAAATATTTTCACACAAAATCATGATTAAAAAAGATGACAATGAGAATAGGGGAAGAGAGATTAAAAAAAAACATCAGAATCATTATCATTTAATTTGAAGTAAGGTGATTGTCAAAAGCCAGATCTTTGAATCTGTGATACAATCATTATGCTAATAATTACATGGTAATTAAGACTATTTAAGACAGTCACCAGTTTAATGTCAAGGCTTGGTTATTCAGTTGATTAAGACTTCTGAACATAAAAGCATCATGTGAGACTATTGTTTTTCAGAAATGAACTTAGTTCGATACAACAATGACATCACTAATTAACAATTACAAACTTCCACTTGATGACCCAGAAATATAGAAGTTTGGCTGTGATTCTTTACTGCTGTGGCCAAAACAAATCCTTTTGAATACTAATTAGATAAAAAAATACAGATTTATATTTTTATCAGAAATAGATATGGTGTTCATTGTAAGTTTTGGTAATGGGGTAACACCTGGTATTTTAAACAAAGAATTTTGGTGGTATAAAATTTATAATAGTGACATGAGTTTGTTCCAAAATGAAATTCATAATTCCTGAAAGAGTCAGATATTGTTATGACAGCATTAAAATTGGATTGAATCAATTCCAAATTATTCCAAGAAATTGGTTCTGTTCATTTTTGTTATTTTGATATAGATACTAGAAATAATAGATGAAGTGCAGAAGTTGATGAAAATTTGGATAAAACTCATAGATGGCATGCAAACATTAGAGCATCAAGTAAAAGCTTCAAAATATCTTCAGTTGGGTAATCCAAAACGCTATGCCTATGTCAAATACATTCAACAGTTTTAAATGATTTCTGAATCTCAGTGATTGATGGAGATGTGAAGGTGATGTTGAGGATGTCCCTGTTGGATATTGATTGAAACATGAAAAAAATATCTGATTTTATGTTGCCTCCTGGATATAATTCTGCACCATCAGACTGACCAGCATTTGGTAAAATTTGCGTCAAATATGGAAAAGAAAGATTTCTTTTTAGGTGGTTATGTAAATCTATACAAATAGTTAATGAAATTTAAAATGAATATTTTACCAGTTTTTATGTAACTGGCATGAAAAAATAATGCAGTGGTCAATGTGAAACTCATTAATGTTAAGGTGCACATGGTGATAACAGCAGTCAGGTAACTTGTCTTACCTGATAATTTCTGGACAGATTTGAATAAATGAAAATTAAGAATATATGATCTAATACTAAAACAATTTGATGGATCACACATTGAAATTTTAGGCAAGTTTGATGCATTAGTGGAAACCAATAAGAACACAGCATTATCGTTTCTGACTTAAAAAGAAAATAATCATGGCTTGTTTGCAATAAATGTGGATGGGTCATCATTAATTGATGAGATTGAAATCCCAGGATATTTTGGGAGATTAAGAGATTTTAAGACTACCATTCTTTTCAAAGGAAATACTAAGCCATGTTATTTTGAAGCCAGTCCATTACCAATATACATTAAACTTGTTTTTCTTATGGGACAGATTCAGGGTGGCAGCTGAGAGGATTGAAAGTGTGTGTGTGGTGGTGGGACAAATTGCCACATCTGATGAAATTAGATGCTTTTAAAACATTTTAGCCCTTTTGATACCAACCCACCCGAGACCATCCCTGATTCCATGAAACAAGTTTACTTTTTTAAAGTGATCTAAATTAAAACCTTCCATCAAAATTTCATGTTAATGTTATGTTCCAAACACCAACTTGATAATGGTTCCACATTTTGGCACAAAGCCAGTAATTTCTCAGAAGGAGTAAGTTGATTACATTGATCCCAGAGCTAGACTGGTACTTAATTTATCGACCCTGAAAGGATAAAAGGCAAAGTTGACCTCAGCAGAACTTGAACTCAGTACATAAAGACAGAAAAAATGTTGCTAAATATTTTGCCCAGTGTGCTAATGATTCTTATTTCTTTATTGCCCACAAGGGGCTAAACACAGAGAGGACAAACAAGGACAGACAAATGGATTAAATCGATTATATTGACTCCAGTGCGTAACTAGTACTTATTTAATCGACCCCGAAAGGATGAAAGGCAAAGTCGACCTCGGCGGAATTTGAACTCAGAACATAACAGCAGACAAAATACTGCTAAGCATTTCGCCCGGCGTGCTAACATTTCTGCCAGCTCATCGCCTTGTGTGCTAATGATTCTGTCAGCTCACTGCCTTTACTAGCTTAATGATAATAAAGTTTTTTTCCTAAATTCTTCATTATTTTCAGAATTAATTTAAATATAAGTAATATATATTTCAACAGAAGTATGATAACAAAATGATTAAACTCATCTAACACTATGGCAAATAAAGAAAACTTATATGAATGTAAACTCCATTTTCCTGAACAAAGAGAAGAGAGACAAAAAATTGCACAAATAATTTTGTATGTGCATGTGTGTGTAGTAGAGGGTTGGCATTTGTCATTTTGTGATGCATTCCATTAAACTGTTATCAGCTGCAAAACTGTGGAATCTATGTTGTTGGAAATGACAAGTTATCCTTCATCATGATAATGTATGTATCAGTGCCAAAATCATTGAAAGTCTACACAGAGATCATAAAAAAGGTTGAAATTAGAAGTAATGTGTCCAGGTGATGATGAGAATCAGGAATGAAATGTATGAAGCTATCTGGTTTCTACTAGAATAGAACTGAAATTGTGTCACATATTGTGTATATGGTCATAAGAAATTAAAGCATGGATAACATATCCATATATCACGAAATTAGAAAAGTTCTTTAAAACAGTTACAAATATCGGATATAGAGAAAAAGCACAGAAGCATGGAACAGCAACAGGCACAATTAATTCAGGTTCTGAATGCTAACATAAGGAATATGGATGGTAAGGACATAAAAATCTAGAAGTCAGAGTATGTGTGTGTTTGTTAATGGGATATTTCTCTTCTTTCTGCCTCTTAAATAAAGAAAATTGTGATTAAGAGTATTTTGGTAAGAATTATGTTTTGCTTTTATGGGTATCTGATTTTTCAATATCTCGCATGTCCTCAGTGTTGTCTTAAGGCATGAGAACTCTGGACAGCTGCCCAATTCTGATCTATGTATGGTGTTAATACATAAACACTATATGATGCAGTGCATTGATTTGCCTGGGGCCTATAATATTGTTGAGACATATTCTGTTTTTAGAACAATAGAGAAATTTGATTGCTATTTCTGATATGTCAGGTATCAGTAGCAGCTAAGATGCTTTAGATGTAGTTGTTTGCTTATATATACATGTTACAAGGTGTGAATGTGTGTATACACGTGTGTTAATGATGTTATAAGAAAATGAAAATCAGTCATTAAATCAAACAATGCAATCAAGTTTTACCTTTTATTGGAATATCGCCACAGATCAAAGATTGCTTTTCCTTTATCCAGAGTTTCTGTGTGTTTCAAAACAATGGCACAATTTAAAACCGAAGATCGCAACATTCTGTAAAATTCAAGAAGAAACATGATTGCATAATAATTCTAAACTGAACACTTACCACACACACACACACACACACACACACACACACACACACACACACATATGTGTATATGTGTATGCATTTGCTTACATCAGCAGTCACTTATACAAAAGTGTGGTAGACAGTATTGTTGTTAGTTTCTTCTGTCAACAAATTGTCTAGACACTTTGTGCCTCTGACGCTGTGTAGAATAATAGATTCCTAACTTGATAAAAAGGTAAGGGTTAGTGTCATATTCACCCAACCCATGCAAGCATAGAAAAATGGACATAAAAATGATCAAACAATGCAGATAGATAAATAGATATTTTGGTCACTGCTGTAAGGAATTAGTAATAATGGTACCCTCCTTCCATGTGACGAATGGAAATAACCGAGTAAAGTGAAGTACATGATGTACCAGAGCACGTAGTAGTTATTTGAGATAGTCATGTCTGTACTGGTTTTACTAAGTATACTGTATACCAAAGTGGGCGTTATAACAACTCAACATTTTAAGGATTATAACAGTGGTAACAAGGATTTAAACAACTCTCAAGGAATTAATAAACTTGACAAGGAATTAACAAATCAAGAAGAATTAACAACTCATAAAAGTTTTGCTGTGTGAATTTTACAAAAAAAAAAAAACCCTAAAATTATGGAAAATTTGTTGGCTGGTTTGCTTGAATTGCAAAAACAGCAACTGAAAGAACAACAACTGCAGCAGCTACAGCTGCAAGAACAACAACAGAATCAACAACAACAACAAATAATATTACAGCAACAAGTACTGCAATTACTGAAGTCATCAGGAAAGTCAGAGCTCAAATACGAACCACACAAAGGAGTTACCTTCGAAGCATACTACAAAAGATATGAGCAAACCTTCAAGAAAGAAAAATAAAGACTAGGACGATGAAATGAAAATGCACTTAATCTTGAGAAAACTGGTGGCAAGAGAACATGAACAATATGGTAAATACGTACTCTCAAGAAAACCTTTGGTCATAAACCTTAATGACACAATAGATATATTGAGTAAAATTCTCAGTGGAAAAAGCTCATTGTTCAACAAAGATGAGGAATACATCACATATGCTGGTAGAGTAAGCAGGGGATGTGAGAAGTTTAAGCTGGACGTATTAACTCCAGATATGTTCAAATGCCTGATTTTTTACACAGGGACTTACTGCCATGAAGGACACAGAAGTTAGAACTAGAGTTCTCGCAAAGCTTGAACAAAACCAGGAGGTAACCCTACTACAAGTGCCAGAAGAATGTGAAAGGATAATCAAATTAAGACAGAACACAGAGGAAATCGAATGGAAAGATTGTTTCCAAGTAAAACAAGTGCAAAATAGTCAGAATAGAGATAAAGTGTTTTCTAAAAAACATGACAAAAAGCAGGAAATAAACCCATGTTTTGCATGTGGTGGTATACACCCAAGGAAAAACTGTCCATTTAAGAAAGCGGAGTGCTTTCATTGTGGTAATATTGGACATATAAAGACGCACTGTAGAATGAAGATGACAAAACATCAGAAGAAAGGAAAAAGAATAAATGGTATGTCATTGGAAGAAGCTGATGATATAATGATGAGGAAAGTCATGAAGGTGAAAATCAAAAATACAAGCATTAAAATGCAGTTAGACACTGGTAGTGATATCACCATTATAAACAAAAATATAAAAAGAAAACAAAAAATCTTGGAAATATGTTGGTAAGTCAAATTTAATTAAATCAAGAAAGGTAGCACATAGTGTTATGGGAAGAAGATTATATTTTTTTGGTGAATTTATATGTAATGTAACATTTTGAGGTCAAACAAAAAATAGACAAAGATGTGTATTAAAAAGTTCACTTAATTTATTCAGCACAGAGTGGATGGAACTATTCAAAGTATGGAATATTCCCATAAGTGTTTTGTGTGGAAATATAGTCGGTTCAGTTGTAAGTTAGAATGCAGCTGAGAGACTGAAACAAAAAATTGTAGTAAAACAGAGTGGAACACCTATATATAAGCCAAAATGAAATGAAAAATTTCCCATGATAAAAAGTAAACATTGTTCAAGAGTAGATGTTCCATGGTCGAGGCTACACATCGATTTTGCTGGTCCTTTCAATGCTTCTTACTACGTAGTGGTAGTTGATAGTTTCTCAAAATAACTAGAAATTTGTAAGTGCAGAAAAACCAACCTCCTCAGCTGTGATAAATTTTTTATATGAATTGTTTGTAAGATTTGGCAGCCCAGACAGGATAGTGTCTGACAATGGAACGCAATCTGTGTCTAGTGAATTTTAAAAATTTTCTGAAACGTTCATGGTAGAACATATAACTACAGCCCTATACCATCCCAGATCTAATGGACAGGCAGAACGTTTTGTCGATACCTTGAAAAGAGCCCTTAGAAAATCAAATAAGGAAGCCACGGATGAGGTAGCTCTACAACAATTTTTTAGAGTGTACCATGTGACACCAAATCTGAATACACCAGCAGGTAGCTCACCAGCAGAGCTGATGTTTGCAAGGAAAGTAAAATCAGTCTTTGATAAATTGCTACCTGGCAAGAAAAGAAAAGGTGCCTCAGAAGACATAGCAAGATTCTTTAAAATTGGCAAAAAGATGCTTATGAGGGCATACAAGAATGGAAAGCAGAGTTGGGAAGATGGCGTAGTTACCAAATGCATAGGTAAAATGATGTATTAGATAAAAAGTAGAAAAGGCATACAAAAGAGACACAGGAACCAACTGAAAAAGAGATTCGTGGAAAGCGAACCAAAAAAGGAGGAACCAATGAAATGGTTGTACAATATGTTCCAAGTACCAATGCCTCTGCAGGTTATTGAGCCCAGGCATACAAGAGAGAGGAAAAGAAAACATACAAAGTTCCTGAAAATAGATGTCAAATGCAAAAAATATTAAATTGTATGAAAACAAAAAACACAAAAAAGGATAGTGGGGTGAATAAAAGAAATTATTGCTGAATAAAGAGACACTTCCTTAGAAAACTTTAAAAGGGGAGATACTGTTGGGAATTAGTAATAATCGTACACCCCTCCCACATGACAAATGGAATGACCTAGTCACTGTAAGTAAAGAGAAGTACATGAAGTTCTAGAATACAAAGTAGGTGGTTAGAGATAGTTGTGTCTTTACTGGTTTTACTAAGTAAACAGTATACCAAAATGGGTGTTGCAACAATCCAACATTTTAAGGATCATAACAGTGACAAATAGCAATCATCATCCACGTTATCATAAATAAATTAATTCTACTTCATGCATTGAGTAATCTGTCTTGTGTCTGTCCTTCAAAATGTAAATGTCTATATAAATAGAGACACATATACACATACACATATACAGGGTAAGGCAAAAGTTACATACTATAGGTGTTAATTAATTAGTAATGTTTTAAATGTCTAATTTGTTCTATTTTCTTATTTGCAGAAAAAAATTTGATGAAGTAAGATGGGTATAAAACTTATGAAGGATGATCATGTTACCTTAGTGTTCATGTATGGGAAAGCAGGTGCTACTCACAGATCTGTTACAGAGGAATTCAACAGGCAGAATCCACACTGACTTCTAGTTGATAAGTCAACTGTTGAATGCTTAATCAATCGTTTTAAACAAGCTGGTAGTGTCACTGGCCACCCTCAAAGTGGCATACCGAAAAGTGCAGTCGATCTAACATCAATGGTGGTTAATGAATCATGTGCGCACAGAATTGAAATGTGTTATGAAAAGGAAGTGGGGCATTTTGAACAGCACATATAACAATTAAATAGCTAGAAAATAGAATTTTCATGTGTAATTATACATTTAATAAATTGTCCATAGAGTGCGTGACTTTTGCCTCACTCTGTATGTGTATGTGTTTATAGACACAGACCTTGCCATTTCGTTCCATGAATGAAGTCAACTGCAAGTATTGAGTCCAAGTTGCTGGTTTGAGAATAATTTCCACAAAGTCACTCTCTCTCTCTCACATACATACATATATGTATGTGTGTATGTACCTATGTGTAAAGGCTTGTGGCCTTGTGGTTAAGGTGTTGGGTTCATAATCCTAAGTTCGTAGGTTTCAATCCTGGGCTAGGCAACATGTCTCCTTGTGAAAAGGCACCTTATCCCATCTTCCTCTAGTCTACTCAGCTGTAACGAATACCAGCCAACTGGTGGTGCATCGCACCTCTCTCTCTTTCTCTCTCTCTCTCTCTCTCTCTCTCTCTCTCTCTCTCTCCAGTTGTCACATTTTCAATGAGCTGCTTGGTCAACTATATGAGGGTTGAGAGTGTGTCTGCTTGTGAATATATACACACCAAGAATTATCAGCAAAAATGCAATACATGCTACAAGATCATACCTGCTTGTGAGTGATGGCTATGGTTTATAATTATCTGTGTTTATACACATACACACGCACCTATACATGTAAGTTCTTTGTAGTAATTATTGTCAAATTCAAATAAACTAAAAAAAGACTACACCCTCACTCACAAATATCATTTTATATAGCTTTGGGTCAATCCATATCTGTTGGTTTCCCATACAATTTCCATTCCATCTCTGTAGTTTCCATTCAGTTAATGGAATTTGTATCAAAGCCCATTGGCTGGATTTTATATGTACAACCCTGTCATACACTATGACAAGCTGATTCTACCAGAGAAATCACATTAAGTGTACACATGTTTGTGGAATGCTTAACCTCTTACTTGCTAATTCCTGAGCAGGTAATTCACCATAAAATAAGAATGGGAATAGAAGAGGCCAGAGTATTTTGTTTTGCTGATCAATCTTTGATCTGGTTTTCATAAAACCCAGATCTATGAAAATCTAGATATTAATGATTGTGCTCAATTTTGAGAGTAATTTATAAAATAAACCTTAAGTCAGATAGGAACTGAACCCAGAATCCTGAGTTAAGGAGATACTTAAAAGCCTTAGCCAAATTCTCAACTGATTCCACTCCATCTACAAACAATACTTTCTCTTCTGACTATAATAATAATAATAATCCCCTCCTCCCATAAATCTTACTCCTTACAATTTCCATTTGATGATAGTCAATCTACAATGAAATACAAGCACTAAGAGCGAGTTGAATGTATAGTATGCAAATGAGAGTGGTATGTTTGTGTATGTGTACACACACACACACACAGATATCAATATTCATTGAACAGCAGGAAACAAAATTTTTTTACTCTTTACAAAAGATAAATAATTATCTAACAAATATTTTATTTTGTCTATCAAATTTCTTTTGTGTTCTTGTTTATTTATAAAATGTACTTCCTTTTGAAGAGGCTAGTTTATTATTTTATTCCTACAAAAGGTGTGTTTACACAAACTGTAGACAGCTGTCTAATTGCTATTGTCTATTTAACTACTTCTTCATTGGTCTGAAGTCAAAAATGACTAAAACTGGCTTTGCACTTTATATATCTAAAGGTCAATAACAAAAGCACCAGAAGTATGCCCCCACCACTAAATTCTATTGATGTCACTGTACTCATTTGTTTATACCTTTTACATTTGTTTTTCTCTACTGGCATATGTTGATGGGTGTTTATTTGAGGCAATATCTTTACAGTTTTATGCTCTTCTTGTCACCAATTCTTAACTGTTTTCCAAATTAAGGATCTTTTTATTCCTCTACTTTGAACTCTCAGGCATAAAACTGAGAATCTCACCTAAGTTGTTCTTGTCAAGCATTCCCTACTACTCCTCATCTCCCTATCACTGACCTCTGCATTGCTCTTCTGGTTACTTCATTATTCTGCAGCTATGATTAAATGAGAGCAGAGCTATATATTTCATCTCCTTTTTGAACCACCAGTCATCTCTCCTTCTTTCCTATTCTAATTTTCATTGATACCCTCCACTTTTGTTTGTTACTCCTTCATTCACTCTTATGCACCTCTTACTTCCTCCATCCTTATCACTATCATCTCTTACATTCCTCCTACATTCTTGCAGCCTCCACCCATCTATAATCTCCTTAGCGCTCATCTTTGCCTGTTCTATAACTTCATTTTTATTCTGCTGTACTGCACTCTATCTGTACTACTAATTATATCACCTCCTCTCCCTGAAGCCACTTCATGCTTGCACCTACTTAAAATACTGCATTTAGATTAAATATATATTTAAAATGGTTTGTCCTCTTTCTTCTCATAATGTCCACTTCATGTTGCTAGAATAATTTAAATATGTCTACTGCACATCATATTGCTGCTCATCTTAATCATTTATCATTTCTATGAAGTCTGATGTTTTAAGATATATCTCTCCACTTCTTTATAACTTGCCACTTCTTTCCATGTTTACCTAAGTGTTTCTTTTCAACAGGAATACCATCCCAACAATATGCAGCACTTTATCAATCAGCATCCATTCTTATTTATATCCCATTTCCATAACAGTGCAGCTGTTTTAGCAGTGTATATGGGCTAATGCCAATGAAATCCAGTCACATTTGGCTAATTTGTGATTCACCTTTCACATTAGATGCCCATTTTCCTTCTAACAGTGTCACATTTCTTTAGAATTCTTCATGCAATGACTGTGTCGAAAGTAATGCAAAAATGAGCATGACCTTTCATTAACTGATATAGGTTGTTCAGTTTGCACAAAAATGGTAGTATAACCCTTCCTCTATAGTAAGTCTCCTTCATTATTCTTCAATGCAGTAATAATGATTCCACGATGCAAGCAAGGTAATAGCGGCAGTAAAGACTGGATACAACAGTGCAAACCTGAGCTTTCCAAAGAGGATTCAGGAATGGAGTTCGGCAATGCATTGCTGTTTGATTGTACTTTTGCATAGAGGAAGAGTTACTCCACTATAATACTCTTTGAATACTCTGTGACAGTGAATAAAAAAGTTAATAAATATTGCCCTTTGAATTCTCTGTGACAGTTCATAAAAAAAGTTATGCCCACTTTTGCATTACTTTCAGTATAATCTTCACACTATCAGCCTTTTACAACATGAGGCCACTTGAAAGATTTAATACTGAGAATACAAAACTTGTTTTTTGTGGACTCTTGATATTATTTAGACATTTCTTAAATATTTATTGTTCTATGTGAATGGAAGTTGAGATTTATTTCAACACACTCAATACTGCAAAAATATATTTCTAGAAACTTGACTGAAAATAAAGACAGCAAGTATATCTAAAATATCTGACACATGTGGCATAAGTATTTTGGGGTGACAAATGCATTGTTATCAAACAATAGAGGTTTGCTGACAGCATTTTTTTTTGCTTTTGATTCTCAGTTCAAGGAACAATATGGAGGAGAGAAAGGGTAGATAGCATAGTATATATTTAGATTTTAATTTTTAGAAGATAGAAAAAAATTCAGTGACCATTACATGGCTTGAAAGAGTTTCCTTGTCAGTTTATTGATATAAATTTTCCATCTTAGATGTTTATTGAGATAAAGTGGTGTAGCGTTTTGTTGATTATTTAGCCATTAGCCTTTCACCGTCAGTTTCTGTATTTAGACTGTAGTCAATAAATTAATTAGGATAAAAGTTTATGATTATTTTGTTTTTTACTATCAATGTGTGGTAATCTATTAGCTTTTTGCCAGTTTTAAAGAGACAGGAGGTTATATTTCATTTGTTTTCTTCAACATGTTTTTAATGATTTATAAATTTTTAATAGGCTTGCATCATTAACAAATTAATAAACTATTGAATTTTTTGCAGCTATTTGAAGTACAGATTCTGACTATGAGCATTTATAGTTTATTTGATATATGTTTCTGCTATATTCTGAAATTTAAAATTGATGCAGATGAAGGCATGACTGTGTGATTAAGAAGCTTGCTTCATATCCACATGGTTTTGGGTTCAATACTGGGTTAGTCAATAACTTTTTGCGTGCAATTTGCAGACAGAACTGTATAGATGCCTAGTGTGCACTTGTGTGTGTGTGTGTGTATGTGTGCGCGCGCGCGCGTGCGGTACATATACACACACACACACTTTTGACATCCACTTTTCCAGGCTCCCACAGGTCAGACAAAATTCATTGAAGCAAATTTTCAATGGCCAAATGTCCTTACAGTTACTCTTAACCAAGTACAATAATATTTCTTCATGGTCAGATAAGTTTTTATTGGAAACTGGAAATGATTGATATCACTTGTATGGAGATCACTTGTGACACTCATTTATAACTATCATGTGATGCCAAAACAAGGAGACAAACACACACATACATATTTATGATGGGCTTCTTTCAGTTTCTGTAAACTAAATCCACTCACAAGGCTTTAGTTTGCCAGAAGTTCTAGAAGAAACACTTATCTAAGTTATTATTATGCAGTAGGACTGAACCCAAAACGAACTCCTTAACTATATTGTCATGCCTGTGTTTTTGTGACCATTCATGTGCAGACATATATACACACATATGAATGTGTGTGAATGTTGACATTCTACAGCTTTGATTTCTGCTAGAATGAAACACTAGTATCTTGTTTACATTCCTTGTTGACACTGTAACTAGCTGCTCTTGGTGGAATTTCCCTTGAATAAACATCAGTGACATGTAGAAGAGTGGCTTTGTTTATTTAGCTTACTGCTGTCTTCCACAAAAAAAAAAAATCTTTTTCAGACCTGCACATACATGTTACATGATCTATGGTCAGTATTGAGTGACAGAGGCACCTACTCCAACAATAAAGCATTGAGGGAACATTTTTGCACAGTTACTTACCTTGCTCAGGGCTATTGCTATATTCTCTTTAACAAAGTGCACACCATTTTAAAATAACAACTAAACCATGTTAACTATATCTATTTAATTAACTAGCAATTTGAATAATACAATAAATGAATCTTTTTATTGTAAGAAACTCATATCTATTAATTAGTATTATTAAACTGCTAAATCATAGCTATCTGTTGCATGTGCTGGTATGGATAAGCCCTCTGTCTCCTGCAAAATCATCCCACCAGAGCTTTACTCTCATTCAACACAGCAGCTGTAAGCTGGAAGAGGCCTCATGGTAGGCTCCATACTAGATGGCTGGATATAACTGGGGAAGATCTCCAGAGGCTTGATGTCACCTTGGAGGATGCAGAGGGGCTGGCAAAGGACCACCAGAGATGGAGAGCACTGGTGGACCTGGTTGGTTCTGCACATGACAACGGCTCTGGGAGCACTAACTTGGAATGACCTCAGCCCCATTAGATACGAATATTAATTTTACTATATACAAAAGATACAAACAATTTTACTATATACAAAATACCTTATGTATTCTTTTTCAGTACGATTTTCACAACTATTTCTTAATTATTTCAAGCTTGAAATAAATTCTAGAGGCTTCTGATTGATACATCCAGGTGAAAATGTCAGTAGCAACTTCTTCAGTTGGATTTCTTTATTCAAGGGCCTAGCAGCAACTGTGCAGTTGGGTTCTTTATCTGAGGGGGCAGCAACATGCCCAAAATATCAGCAGTAACTCTTTCAGCTGTGTTCCTTATGTAAAGGGCCCAGCAACACACCCAAATAGTTTTCCAGGAAGATATTTGATCCTGCTAGCTTTTTCTTTCTTAGACATGAAATAAACACATTTAACAAAGGAGGAAATGTCAAACAATGACATTCATGCTTTTCCGGAAGAATTGTATTAATGTAAATCTAATTAAATGGTTCCAGAATGGTAACTGAAACATTACAAACACAACTCACAAGGAATTTTCTTCTACCCATCATCAAAACACCAATATCAAAATAAATTAGAATAAATATATATTTCACTTCCACTGACAAAGCTGATGATGATGAACAAGAACAAGAATATTAACAATAACAATGATAACATAAAATGGCAGTAAAATCAATGGATACCATCTTGTAGCTATAACATTGAAAATGTTTCCAAATTTTACGGAAGAATAAACATTGTCTCAACTTAGTGTAACATTGTTCCTCTTCACTGGTTGGTTGGTTAGTTTAGTGATAAAGATGTTATTGCCAACAGTGGAAGTGATGGGGCACAAATATGGCAAAGTGTCTAAGAAGTTCACTTTGCAACTATGAAACCATGAGTTCAAATCCACTGCTTGGCATCTTCAGTGAATAATTCTTACCACAGCCTCAGATTGACTTGAGCTCTGTGAGTGAAATAAGGGTCAAATGAAACTATGGAATCTGAGCAGACTAAAGGGACCTGTAATTCAAAGGACTATTTTTGTGTCAAAGTGCTATGATGAGTCTGCTGGTGTGGCTTTTGTTTGTGTTGGTGCTATTAATAGAGTTGCTTTCGTACTTTTGTCAGCTGTTGCTAAGCCCTAGGTAAGTTTTGACTGAATGGAGACCTAGTATTGATTGAAAAGACTGGAATCAGAAGATTCTAGTCCTGATCATCACATCATTTTCTTTTCTCCTAGGCAGAGTGTATTAAGGATAGAGCTATGTTATATCTCTCATTTCCAATGGCATGGCTGAAGTTTACACCACCTGGGGATAGTCCATGAGATTTCTCCCCTCCTCTACCTCCATATCGCCCCTACACCCACCCAGCCCTCCAAAAATCACAAATACACACGAAAAATAGTGGAACTAAAAAAAAAATGCTGCCTGGGAAGTGGGGAGACTATTTTTTTATCCTGTTTTAACAATGCTAATGCTCTTTTCTCAAGATAATAAAGCATGATTTGCCTTTTAACTGCTATTTTTGGTGGATCAAGAAACTGCTTTGCAGCTTCCTCGTTGACTTGAGAGTTTAACAGTGATGGTATAAATAGCAGAGTTGATGGTATTTTATGCAATGTTGCTAATGTTGTTGGTAGTGATGATTCTTGTTGTGATGATGATGCTGATGTGGTTGTTCGAATGTCTTTCTGATTTTCCTTTTAGTTCATCTTTTCAAATTACGCATGAGTGTTTAATATTTTTCATATATGTATATATCTGTGTTCACGCATACAAAGCAGATCCTGTTTATGCATAATTAGATTTTGTGTGATAATTACACACACACACACACACACGTTGTGTATGTGTACATACATACACATTTTTCTGCAGTATTTGTCTGTTATTTCTTTTATATGTGTATTATCATTCTTTGTATATATGTCTATGTACACAGCTATATGTGTTTGCGATTTCAATTTCTTATTGTTTTGTGAAGGTGTATGCATACACACACACAAATCTGTTTTGTTACTTACACTTACATCCATGCATTTATGTGTATGTGTACATGTAAGCATGTGGTGAACTGCATGTGTTTTAGTTTATTAATGCTTAGTCTTCTTTAGAAATTTCGGTTTGTATGGGAATATAAATATTGGAGGGCAAGTATATAAGAGATTTTTACAAAGACTGCTCTCAGCTGTGAGGTAGCCAGCTACTGTAATGTATTTCTGAACTAATTTTGTACTTCAATAACAGAGGCCTGCTGTTTTGATTATTATTATTATCATTATTATTGCTGTTATTATTATTATTATTATTATCATTATTATTATTAATATTATTATTATTATTATTATTATTATTACTATTATTATTATTATCATCATTGTTGTTGTTGTTATTGTTATTATCATTATTATTAATATTATTATGATAAAATGAACAACCACTGTAATAATAACATAAAAATCTGCTAATGTATATACTTAAAAATGTCTTAGTGGAAAGGAATAGAAAACAGGAAATGATACAGTGCAAAGACTCATACATAGTAGGTCTGTATGCATACACACACACACACACACACACACACACACACACACATACACACTTCAGTGCATGATTATTTGTTCATAATCATAAACATTTTGACATATGTATGAAATATATCATTATATATGTATGTATGCATGTGTGTATATATATATATATATATA
>NC_068989.1:39317523-39345016 GCF_001194135.2 Octopus bimaculoides | reverse complement strand
AATATATACATAATATATATATATTTATATTACATATATATAATATATATATATATGTATGTTTTGTTACTTACATTAACATGTGTCTATTACATATGTGAACATGAATTTATGTGTACATGTGTATATACTATATGTGTGTGTGTATAGTATATACACACATATATATCTTTACAATTCACTTTTCTGCGACTCGGAGTTTTATGTACATGTGATCATTCAGGCTCTCTGGCAAAATGATATGCCAAATAAAATTGTAGCTGGTTCCTGACTTTCACTGGTTTTGTACTTTTTGTTGGAGCTAGTTAAAGAGATAGGATTAATAGTTATCACCTATCGTACAAATTATGATAGCGTCTGGGCAGGGTGTCACCATTATTGACACCCAACAAATGTGGAAACCGACCAAATGCTATCCTGTAATAAAAATTGCTTTCCTAAACGCTTTACCTGGTGTTTGTAATGGTTTGAAATCTCAGCCCTTCTTTTCAGTGAATGATACTTGAATAAGGATGTATAATTTTTCATTAAGCATCTTGTAAACCTTTTTACATCACTATTATGTAAGATACAGATATACTTTCGACTTGATTGTCCTTCAGTTTCCAAACATACTGTGATAAAGAGTTACTGTTGATTCTAACCCTGAATCTGAAGCATTATGCTCACTGGTTCAATCTGCTCTTATAATTATGCATAGTGAGTCTAATATAATTTCTTTGGACATAATTATTTGGCATTGTAGTGATGTTATATTGCTATCACAAGAGACTTGATTCATTTAACAGTGTGATTCTGGCAAATATGCATTTACATGTTGGCTGTTAGAAATGATGGGTGGAAAAGTAAGGATTAGTCGGTTTTTGTTTGTGGTTGTGTTATGTGATCTGTAAAACAATGTTGTCCAAGCAGCGATAACTGCTTTTGATATTCTTTCAATTAGAATGACTGATTTATCCTTTATGTAAATGGAAAATGTCCATATCATAATGACTGAGTTTCTAGCTATCTTAGTTTCTGCATCTATACCTTATAGTAATTTAATCTATATAATGTTTGATGAAATTTTCAATTCAATTTCCTACCCAAATAAGACACATAGTATAGGGTTTTTCATATAGTGCTCTTTATAGAAAAAAAAAACAGCTGTCTTTCCATCTTTGGTTATTTCCTTTGGTTGATAATAGTGTTCAAATGAGCTGGAACAGGAACACATATTTAGGCATGCAAACAAGTATGAATCCTTAGTTATCTATGTAAAAGAGTTTATTTATTAAACCAGCACATTTTAAGGTTGAGAGGTAGAATCAGCACTAGATCTCAGGGATTCTGGAAACTGAAAGATAGTGGGATGGAAAATGTCCCTGTGACCTGGAGTATACTAGATACCTCTTTTCTCATTCATCAATAATATTATGCAATACTTATTGGAAAAATCTTACATTCTAACCACAAATCACTTTTCTCTGGCATAAATTGATTTCTGCTTTGATTTTTTTGTATTTTTAGTTTATAGTGTTTGTATTGAATGCATATGAGTGTTGTTATGTGTGCAGATGTTTGTGTGAATATGTGATTGTGTGCATGTAGGTGTGAGGTTGTATGTGGATGAGTGTGGGTAATTTTATGCCTATGAGTAGATGTGTGTGTGGATGTTTGTATGTAGTGAGTGTATATGAGTGTGTGAATGTGTGCTTGTGTATGCTTTAATTAGAATAGTTTTAATGTGTGTTTTTAGCACTGCATGGTCAGTGTCAATATGTATAGTGTGTGTGGAAGCTGTATTGTTTTTTCATACATGTCAGTGGTTAGTTAGTAATTATTTCATGATTTTGTACATGGAGTTATTTTTTGGCTATTGTTTTGACATTATTTATTTTAGCTACTGCAGTTAAAGCCATGACAGAACATTACTTACAGAACTGACTCCTATTTATATAGTTTCACTTGTATATTCTAAAATCCTTCTTGAGTATTGTTTTTTCTTATGATGCTTTGTAACATTACTTCTCAGAGCAGCTTCCATGTAGTCAGCGATCCATAATATATTTTAATGGTTGGTCATGGTCATTGGATAGAAGTTGCAAGACAAAGCTTACAATCCTTAGTTTTTTTATGAAGATAGTTATCTAAGTGTGGAGCTAGACCATTCTAGTGTATGTTCCTCTTATTCTTATTTCATTCCTTCTGATATGCCAAAATTTGGTCCAAGATTTGTTAAAATCTTTGACATTTATATGTATTATCTTCACCAGTATTTTAGAGAATAAAGAAACTAATGTATTTTTGATTGTTTGTATCACTGACTCAACTTATTAGGTGATGCTTGTTCACAACTACCATGCAATGTCCAAACAAGGAAACAAACTGAACACACATGTATAATGTGGTTGTGTGTGTGAATGTATACACACACACACATGCACACACACACCACACACACACACACACACACACACATACACATACATATATACATACACACAAGTTATTTGGGCTAAATTTGACAGTTTGCTTAAAAGGAAAAGAAAATACAATATCCTATCCGAAAGTAAAAGTAATTTTAAAAACTCAGAAAATATCAACTAAATTATGAGTGAGAGATAACAGTTTACTCAACGTAGTTGCCCTCAACTTTCACCACAGCCTCAAGACAGCTTCAGAACCTGGCAAATGCATTCCTAGCTGTATCTCTAGGAAGATCTTTGAACATCTCCTTGATCTTGGCCACCAGCTCAGCCTTTGTGTTGCAGGCAGTGGTTAGTGTCTTCTTTCTCAATCACAACCCACACATACTAAGTGGTATCAAAAGGTTCCTGGACTAGTTATGTTTAATAAAAAATAACTTATTTACCTTTAACATCATCTCCTTTGAAATAGTCACCTAGTGCAGCAATACACCAGTCCCAAAGTTCCTGCCACTTTGGCAATCCAGCCTGATAATCATTTTCTGTGAGTTGAGGACCCTCTGTGACTCATGCTTGATCTTGGCAATGATGTTAAAATGGTGGACAATGAGCTGCATTTATCTTGGGAAAGAGATGGAAATTTTCAGGTGCTAAATCTGGCAAATAGGGTTGGTACAGAACTGATACCATGTTGTTTTTGGTGAGAAATTCATGAGAGAGGAGAGCTCAGTGACTGTCGTTGTGAAGAATCCAATTCTCAGTGGACATTAGGATTGCCTGCATGGACCCATATGAGATACATTCGGATTGCCTGCCCAGACCTATATAACAGACGTTAGGATAGGCAACGTGAACCCATGTGTCATTGATTGTTCTCCGATGAACCTCATGATTAAGCTGATGAATTGTTTACACATTTCTGGGGGTAGTGCTCATGGCAGGTCTTCCAGATCACTCACTGTCTTCCAGGAATGTTCTTCTGCTTTTGAAATGCTCATTCCATTTGAAACATTGTACACGGCCCATTGCCTTGTAGTGGTAAGCTTGCTGATTCATGCTCAATGCCGCTGTAACAGACTTCCCAAGTTTAACACAAATTTTTTGTGTTGGCTCTTTGTTCCAAGTTTCTGTCCATGTTGATGTTAAGAGAGACTACAGCATGCATGTGATCACAAAAACACAAATTTCAGAACTTGCAAAGTAAGCACAGCGATGTCACTTAGCACACTGCCTCATGGGGGTCACTGCTAGCTCTTATTATGCACTTCTATCTGTTGGTGCACTACAGAACTAGTCTGGGAACTCTTTGATATTACCTTCTAGTAATCCATGGAAATACAATTGGGAGAATTGGGAGGCTCGAAATTGGGGCTATAGTAGAAAATGCTTACTCACAGTGTCATACAGTGGGGTTGAACATGAAATCAAATGGATGGTTCTGAATCATAAAGTGTTTATAATGGTTATTATACACACACACACACACACACACACACACACATATATATATATTATATATATATACACAAACAATCATTTATATCATTATGCACACACACACAAACATATACATATATCAATACTTATATGTTATCAGTAATCTATATTATTCACAGTGCTAAGATAATTGTAAATTGATTTCAACTTACTTTGTAAAAGTACTTCCTTCATTTTCCCAGCCTAGTATTTTAATCTGGTTAATGATTAACTTTAGAATATAATTCTGGAAGAAAAGATAATAAAAGATACAATATTTGATGTAATTTAGAGATAATTATTTATGAGCAGAAAATATAAATTTGAAAGAAGTATACCAAATACATTTATATGTTGTCAATGGTGCATGCATTCTTGATAATAACAATAAATTTTGAAGGTACTCATCACTTCATTTAGTCACCTATCCAGTCATTCACTTTGCCAGCACTTGACTTTGCCATTAACTGATTCTCTTGAGAATAAGTTGATAGTTTGTGTAACATTTGCATACCAATATTGTTTGATTAAATTGATGTTGGCCTCTATCTTACCATCAACATCTTGTAGATGAGTTGGAAATTATTTCAATGCATTTAAATCTAATTTAACTAGCAGTGGATTGACTTGTTAGAAACAGCAACCAAATCACTCTCAAACCACCTCACACCCTACCAACTTTCAGTAGTTGATGAGGTATGTAAGTTATGTCATCATTGTTGAGCTTTCTGAATCTGAGATAATCACTTCAGTTGCTTTTCTCTCGTTTTCTAACATGAGCTCTCAGATGATTATGAAAGCCAAGATTTGATCAAAATATTTGATAACATTCTCTGCATGGGATCATTGGTGGAGTCTTCTGTTTCCCATTTGACATTTCTGGTCTTTCTTGTTTTTTCTGTCTTACTCAGACAACCAAGATCACAGAGATTTCTCCATGTCTTTGCAACAGTTTCATACTACTTCAACTGGATGCCTCAGAGTGTGAGATTTTTGGCATCAAGAGGTCTTTGAATTTCAGTTGCAATCTTCCATGATGACATTTTTCTGTTGTCTGTTCAGAAGGAAAAATAACCTTTGGGTGTTTTATTGTCAATACTTTGAACATGGTCAATCCACCATAATTTTAAAAGATTTGGATAATAACCAATTGAATAGTTTTCCTCATAGATCTGATTGACCAGGACTGACCTGAGGTTAATAACAACAACTGTCATTAAAATCAGTATTTTGTTTTTGAATTTTCCAAAGTTTTCAACATTTGCATTTCAAATTTCAAGATTAAAATGGCTACAGATAATTGAAATCACTTAATATGACTGTACAGTGTAATATTTATTTGAACCATATAAAATAGACACTCTGTGGGTGCATAACTTTTGTGTAATGTCTAATAGTGTTATTTTCTGAATGTCATAATAAAATGCATGAAGTCTAGATGGACACAGTCATAATCAGAGAATATAGGCAGTCACAATTTGACATGGGTAAAGCAAACCACCACCAACACCATATTCTTTGCTGGTGTTGCAAGTCAAAGAGAAATACTGGACATCATTCGTCTCTAGGCAAAGGAAAAAGTGTAGAAGAAGTATGTTGCAAGAAGATGTCTCATTGCTCAAAAACTTTATCTCAGAAAGGTTAAGAGGGATGGTGATGTATCTCTAGTTTTCAAAAAATAGAGAAGTTTTCTGTTTGTCTTTTCAGAAAAAATTTGGAAGAAACCTTGATTAATAAATAAAAGAATGTGTGCTCTCTTGATTGGAGTAGGGTATATGGAAGTGTATACTTGGCTTTTAAGACTAAAGATGAAGCCAGGAAAAAATAAGTGGAGCTTATGTATTACACCCCTGTTTAAGGGCTGGTGATGCAGCATCTGAGAAAAAGGAAATATGGAGATGAGAAGGTCATAACCACAGATACTAGAAATGATATTGTCCATTTAGCCAACATTCCCTTTGTGGCAGTAGGTGGTGAGTGCAGAGGGTGGGTCTATATGGATATTGAGTTTCTGATGGTCTCAAAACACCACGTGGCTATCTTGGAGTTGTGTTGGGGGTACAGAGCAGAGAGAATATTGATCAGACTGATAATGAGGAGCAGAAGATGCAATTACTAAATTTAAAAATAAGAGCCATTAGAATTTTGAACAAAATCCTATATAGTGTTTGTTCCATTTATTTTATATTTCGAGTTCAAATCGCGTTGAGGTCAGTTTACTTTTCATTCCTCTGGAATTGATAAAATGAAGTAGTAGTTCAGTAATCAACTGACGACTTCCCTTTAAAGATTGCTTCTTTTCTGGGTAAATTAAAGCAATTATTATTGTTATGAAAGTAAGGCAGAAAGCTGGAAGAATTGTTAACATGCTGGACAAAATACTTCATGGAATTTCTTCCAGTTTCATGTTCTTAGATCAAATTTCACCAAAGTTGATTTGCTTTTCATACCTTTGGGGTTCATAAAATAAGTACCAGTTCAGTACTGGGGTCAATGTAATCCCCCAAAATTTCAGGCCTTGTACCTATAGTAGAAATAATTATTATGAAGGTAGTGAATTAGCAGAATCATGTTGAAGAAATGCCTTGCAATATTAGTACCTTTTCTTTACATTTTGGGTTCAAATCTTACCAAGGTCAACTTTGTTTTTCATCCTTTCAAGGTGGATAAAATAAAGTACCATTTGAGTACTGAAATCAATTTCCAGTAACATCTTACGCACAAATATCTGGCCATGTGCCTGTATTACAAAATATTCTGCATTTTGTGGGTCAATCTAAATCATATTCCTGATAATTAGGCCACTTGATTCTCTTCCAAGACTTTAAATAGAATTAGCAATCAAAGAGTGAAAGCAGTGATTTCTTATTTTCATGGCACAACATACTGCAAGTGAGAAGTGTTAATAGTGTGAACCACAATTACACACAACTGTGGAGAATATGAGGACCTAGTAAGCATTCAGCATAATAGCCACTATGCAGGCTTTATTTTCTGGCACTGATGAGAAAGCAAAGAGTTGTTAAAGCAATTTAAACAATGTTATGACTATGGGGGGTTGTTATGATATGAGGTCACTGGGAATGTTTTCCAAACATTGTATGATTCACCAATAAACAGTAATGTAAATGGTTCAAAGATGTTTCCCCATGATAGTAATAAATAACTAATCATAATGAAAACTTCAGAAAATAACTGTTAAGTCTTTGTTGTGTGATTTGTTATCTCTCCGTTTGGATAAATGAACATTATCATTATCACAAAACAGGAAACAAAAAAAAAAAATAGAAGAAAAAAGAAAGGAAAAAAGATTGAGGATTTTTTTTAATATATAGGAAATAATTGGAAAGGAATTTTTATTTTAACAAAACAAAAAAAAATGTTGAAAATTATATATTTTTTTTCCCTAGGTACATTGATGATAAATAACTCAATATAAACTGTTATGATTAATTTTGATATACAAACCATTTCTAATGTAAAATGAATTGGGGGAAAAAAAATATACTTTCTGAAATAATAAAACAATGATCAGATGGCTGAGGTGGTGGTGAATCGCTTATGGGATATGATAGTACAAAGCTTCCCATCATGGACTGTTTTCTGTTTTTTCATTTGATTTTATTTTGCTTATTTATATCCTAATCTTTTTTGCTTTTTGCTCTCTTATTTTTTCTCCAGTTTTGATGCCTATATTGCAATTAAATGAAGTTATTAATTAAAATCAATAGTAACTATGGTTATCATTAGGATTGGGAATTGGAAGGGCTGTGAATAACTGTTTTGTGGCATGGAGTTATATTCCTTTACTTCTTTGTTCAACTCCTGCTAAAACCAATTTTGGTTTTTATCCCTCTGTACAAGGGTCAATAACAGATCTTTCATTACATTAAGCAGTTGTTTCTCAATGCCTGTTTTCTTTTAATCATTACTCTGTTTGTGTTATTTGTCCTTACAATATCCTTTCATTTATTATCTTTGAAATAAATAAAGAAATTATAACTATTAAAATCAGAAACTATTATTATTATTATTATGGTGGTGGTGAGCTAGAAGAATTGTTAACACATTGAAAAATACTTAGCAACATTTCTTCTGATTCTGAGCTCAAATCTCAACGAGGTCAACTTTTGCATTTCATCCTTTCAGGGTTAGCATAAAGTACCAGTCAGGTTCTGGGGTTGATGTAATTGACTTACCCCCTATTCTCAAAACTGCTAGTCTTGTGTCAAAATTAGAGAGAATTCTTCCTTTTATTATTATTATTATCACCAAGAAGGGAGAATCATTAGCACACTGGGTGAAATGCTTAGTGGTATTTCATCTGTCTTTACATTGTGAGTTCAAATTCCACCAAGGTTGCCTTTCATCTATTCAGGGTTGAGAAGTTAAGTACCAGTGAAATATTGGGATCAATGTAATGGTTGTTGCTTTGGTTTAGTTGAGCTGTTGCAAGTCTCACCCTAAGGCCTAAAGAGACTATTAGTTAGATGTTTTACTGTAGATATTACTTATGTGTTGTAATGATATCATTCAGAAAAATAAAACCAAATTCTGTGAATTAAAATTTCATCAAAAATTGGTTGCAATATTTGCAATTTTGAAAGGTTTTAAAAGATAGAAATATTATCAAGGTTGACAATGTTTTCCTTAAAATGTACCCATGAAAACTTTCTTTTTCATAATGCTGATACATTTGGGTTTCCCAGAATTTGATCATAGTATTGAAAAATACCATTTGATATTATTCCCAAAGCTCTGATCATCACAGGAGCAGTTGTCATTCTTAGTAGGTGCCACATTTTTTGAGACGACGACGACGACGACGACGACGACGACTACTACTACTACTACTACTACTACTACTACTACTACTACTACTACTACTACTACTACTACTAAGGTGGCCAGCTGGCAGAATCTTTACTACACCAGACAAAATGGTTAGTAGCATTTCTACTGGCTCTTTATGTTCTGAGTTCAAATTCTGTTGAGGTCAATTTTTGCCTTTCATCCTTTCTGAGTCAATAAAATAAGTAGCTGTTGAGCACTGGGGTTGGTGTAATTGACTTACACTCCCCTCAAAATTGTTAGCCTTGGGCCAAAATTAGAAAGGATTATAATTATACTATTAGAAGAGCACAATATGTAATAAATCAAATTTACTTTTGTTCATAGAACATTACAATATTTCGACAGTACGTCTGTCTTCCTCAGGTTCAAAATAAGTCATTAATGGAAAATATTCAGAAATGTTGGAATTCAAAAATTCAACAAGACTATCATGCAGTCCTTCCTGGATATATAAAATAGACACCATCAAGTTTCACTTATTTGTAACTGGGAAAACAACTCTTTGTATAAATCTGATGAAACTCTTCCGTCATTTTGGTCATTCCCAACCAGGATGTTATACTAGTAACTTATATAATTATATTTGAATGTTTTAAAGTCTGAAAGTTCAATGAAGCCACAATATTTTCTGAGAATGTGTACTTTAAGTTGTTGGTGACAATTACAGGTGCTTGTAGTATAATGCTCAGCAAGTTCCATTGAGGTAGTGTTATTGTGACTGATGCCATGCTTATGCCCATTAAATCTCTTAATTTTTAATTAAATCGTATAGCGTTTGATGCACACAGCTGTGTACACCATATGAGAATCATTACAGGTCCCACATTCTGTATAAATTTTATAACATTTTTATTAAAAATTCTGATAGGTGACCTAACTTATGCTGTTGCACAATGAAAGCTTACCTCTCATGCAACTGTTTTTACTGATACAATGTCCAGAAACTCTGGAGGTTTGATTACGAGCAGAGATACTTGTTAATATTTGTATTACATTTTTGTTATGTCTAAAAGCAACAATAGATGAATGAGGAAATATTTCTTTGAAATGAGGATATTTTTGTGAAACATGTTGATAACTACCATGCAACACTTCTGAAATGCTGGTGAAATTTTGGTGCCAATTAATAACTAAGGGAACTCAATCCAAATTTTTTACTTTGACTGGTATAATTAGGCATGAAAGTTTGACATTCATTAATCCTAGATGTGTCAAGTTTGATTTTTTTAAAATTGTGATTCACTGAAACAATGTGTGATGTAATGATGCACAAAATCATTTGCATGCTTCCAATAATCTCTTCTGACAATACAAATCCATTTTATTCGCCAAAATTGGGACTTTGGAGTTGGATTAATCATATGGTTTGGATGATTGGAGCTCTGGTGAAGATACAAGTGGTACGACAAGGGTTTACAAAATAGTTCTGTCATATGCAACCTTCTGGAAACTTAAATAAATAACAATAATTATTTATTTATTTTAAGGTCTAGTTTAGTTCTTTAACTGAATTTGTGTGTTGCAGATATTTGCTTTATTAACCAGGTGGCCAAAAATTTCACTTCACAATCATATGATTCTGGTTTGAGCCCACTGCATGGTACCTTGGCAACTTGGGCAACAGTATTCTAGCATGGCATCTTGTTGACTAAAATCTTGAGAGTGGAATCTGTGCAGTAGTTTATTGTGTGTCTATGTGTCAGTACAGAGTGTTTGAGTATAAATATATTTTCGTGTATGCGTATGAATGTTCTTTTCCTCTTTTTAATTTAGAGTTAATTTTGACTTGCTACCTACTAGGCTGTAAGGTTGTGAAAGAAAGCACCTTCTTTTGTTGCTTGTCCTTTTACTCTTAAGGACTTGCAGATTTTTATAGTATCAAATACTGTGATCATTTGTAACATATGAATTAAGGAACTGCATTCTCTCGCCAAGAAGCCAAGTTCAGTCATGTTTTGCTTCCAGCAAGCTGGTAAGCATTCTGTTACTACAATAATAACAGATGTAATGCTGAAAGCATATCTTGGATACTGGATTTGCAAGCTCCTTATCCAGTGGTCCATAGATGCCTTTTCTTCTGCGTATTTTTCTGACCACATTGGTGTCCAGAGGGCAGCTGATTTCCACAGCAGGACATATATATTTTTTGTGATCCAATACAACAATATCTGGCTGCATTTTAACTTACATATGGATGTCTGTATGTATGTACTAGGTGCATGGCCTGGAGGCTTGGGTGTTGCACTCATGATTGTAAGAATGTGGTTTTAATTTCTGGACCAGGTGTAGTATTGTGTTCTTGAGCAAAAGATTTCATTTTATATTTCTCTGCAGTCACTTCAATATCTGGTACACTGTGCACCTGTACAAACAATGTTAATTTGATGGAGTGAACAAATGTAAAGTTCAAATATTTGATTACTATAAAGAAATCCTCTGTGCAGGTTGTTCAGCAAGAATTTATGAAACTCTCAACTGTCCACAATGTATGTGTATACACATGTATGTATATTTGTATATATCTCCCTCTCTGTTCCTCTCTCAATATATATATATATATATGTACAAGTATGCATATTTATGTGTGTGTGTGTGTGTGTGTGTGTGTGTGTGTGTGTGTGTATAAATGAATGTATATATATGCATGAAATAGCTATTTTTGTATCATACTTAATGTACACACTCTGTCAATCAGCTTGTTACTGTAGTATATATAACATCTCGTATGGACTCGAGTTAAGAATTAGATGAACATTCATCCCAGCAGTGGCCACTGAGAGTACCAGATAAATTTTGGTTTGTTTGAGCCTTTTTATTAGCAAGTACTTATCATTTCTGATATAGGAAAAACTGAATAAACATTCACTGATATTTGAAATAAACACCCCCAGTTGATTAAAAATCCATTATATGCAATTGATGTAGTATTGAATTAGAATAAGCATTTTTGTATCATACTTAACATATATACACTGTTGATAGATTAGTTACTGCAATATTTAACCTGAGATGTGTGAAATTATAAAAATTATTAGATAAGATTTTATAATATTTACAAAAAGATTTTCATGCATTAAATATTAATTACATAAAAAACATCTCTAAGGAAAGCACATTAACACAGACTTGATAGAAAGGCCTGTGTTGATATATACATATGTGTATACAGTTCTATATTTCTGTGGTGACATATACATATGTGCATACATATGGTGGTTGTCTACTCCTTATGCAGAGTTTGACCACCTCCTGTACCTACATCTTAGCACCATCATGGCATCTGATGTGGTTTTTTAAACCAGACAATGTTCTGAAAAAGACACCCACATAGATTGCATCTCCGATTTGGACTGCCAAGAACTGCAAATATATTCTCTTCTTTGTAGATCTTAAAATGTCTTTTGTGGCTTCCGTTGGATTTACAAACCTTCTGGCATACATGTGTTTGTGTGTGTATATGTGTATGTGTGTGTAAGTTTGTCAAAATAAGAGAAAATATCTTACATACTTACCCTGTAAAATTCATAATATGGTGTATAAACCAGGTACTTATCCAAGTTCAGGAGATCTGCAATGCCAGTAACAAATGGAACATACTCATTTTCTTGAACAAGGTACTCAGAAGCATCAAGGTAGAGTGAATAATTTACTTTTCCAATCCTAAATAGCAAGAAAAATAATTCAGTAATATATGTGCAATCATGCATCATTTAATATTCAAAATCTTATATGATATATTAACATCATCAAAATGATATATGATACTTTAATATCCTACTTTAATATCCTACATATCCTTGCTTCCTGACCACATGGTTCCAGGCTCAGTCCCTCTGCATGGCACCTTGGGCAAGTGTCTTCTACTATAGCCTTGGGCTGACCAAAGCTTTGTGAGTGGATTTTGTGAATGGAAACTGAAAGAAGATCATCGTATATATATATATATATATATATATATATATATATATATATATATATATGTGTGTGTGTGTGTGTGTGTGTGTATACACATATGGATTTTTGTGTCTGTGCTTGCTCCCACCACCATTTGACAACCGGTGCTGGTGTATTTATGTTCTTGTAACTCAGCAATTTAGCAAAAGAAACTGATAGAATAAAAAACCCTTCAAAGTGGTGCATGGTCGCAGTCAAATGAGTGAAACAAGGAAAAGGTAAAAGGTGTAGATGTTATACATTCACATTTATAATTTTCATTGTAATAAGAGCCATGCTTCTCTGTCCATCCGTCACACATTCAGATGAATTTCTGGTTATTCATTGTTTCCATCTTATACCTTTTAAGAGAGAAGACAGTACCCATAACTACTAGTACCCACGGTGCCAGATGGTGGTGTTAGATTGGACAATGAATCAAGTCTACAGCCCAAATAAAACATGACACAATTTGAACTCAGTAGGTGAAGAAATGGAACAAAGAGTGTAAAACATTTGGCCCATCACTCTTTCAGTTCTAAAATCCATCACCTCAGATTAATACATTGTTAATGACCTTGATGGAATGAAAAGCAAAAACTAACAATTGGCCTAGGTGGGATTTGAACTCAGAGGGCTGTGAATGAGAGCAAAAACTGTATGGCATTCATTTCAACACTCTAATGACTCTGTGTTAATTTGCTGCTTGTAGAAATGAAATGGGTTTCCTCAAAAAGGTCTCTGGTCTAATGTTATTCAACAAGCTGCATAGCTTGAAGATCAGGGAGTCTCTCTAGTTTGAATCACTACTTCTTCACATTGAGAGATCAGAGAGAGCTCTTGTACAAATGACATGTGATTAGAACGTTGCTGGAAAGAATCATAAGATAGATTCTTCCTGCGAATCCGACCAGTAGGGGAGCTATGGGTGTACCAAGAATGAGGTGGTTGGATAGTATCCATAGCCTCAGTTGGTCATGCTTGGGAATTCAGCTGGAAAGTTTAATGATAGTTGCTTCTAATAGGACCCTATAGAGGAGGTGCCTGAATACTCTGCTCCGACAATATTTCCAATAAGGGAGAAGATGGGTGGATAGAAGGATAGAAATGAAATAAGAAAACAGTGAATTTATATATGCAACACAAGGAAAATATATTTGTGTTTTATTTTTGGTCAAGATCATTGTATTTTTTATTTTCAGAGAACGTGAGAGACTGGAAAAAGAAAGAGAAAAGTGATGAAAATGGCAACGGATTTACTAGAGCCTTCAATTTATAGAAGAGTGGCATCTGCTTGTAAAGGAACTATTTATCTTTTAAGGTAGCTAAACTATCTTACAAACATTTTCAGTCAGTAAAACCGTAAATTTTGCTACTTGCAAGATAAATATATTTTCTACTGAAATATGTATTGTTATCCAACAATTGTGAAGTTTTCAAAAAGTCATGAAACATTCTTTATAGTGAAGAAAAATATTTCAATGTAACTTATCATTTACTACTTTGTTATTATTGATAAGGAAGCTTTGGTTAAAATATCTATAATGAAATTTTAGCTGAAATGTCACATTAATATTGCAGGCAAAATTATTACAAAAACATACCTTTTGACATTCATTACCGTCTATAAGTATTACTAACATACACACACACATATTCTCAAATGTGAATTTTTATGTGATTACTCATGTTGTTTAAAATAGCAGTCAAGTTTCCTTCAAATCAGCCAGAAAGACATCATAATGATGACAACTAAATTTTGGTTATAGAAAATTCAACTATATATATATATATATATATATATATATATATATATATATTCTTAAGAATAATGCAATATAATAAGAAAAGTAATTTTTGTCACATGTAGACACTCACAAAATTTCTTTATGATGTATATAATATTTATCAATTACAGTCAAAAATGTTTCAAATTTTAGAATAATATAAGAAAATAATATTCAGTTTGTGAAATTAAATGTTTGTAGAAAAATATCATTTTCTCAAACACTGATTTACTATTTATGAAGTAAAAAAAAAGAAAAGGAACATATCAATGTCATGTGTGACTAGAACTTAAGTTTCATAATTTTTCTACTTCAGTCTTTTTCAATTGCACTTTATTGAAGCACATTTTATTCAGTGATATAAGAATAAGGAAAAAAATAAGAGGGAAAATAATTTTCATCATATGTATGATACACCTAAAATTTCTTTATCGACATCATTATCAATTATCATTTCACATCCATGATCTATTCTGGTGTGAGCTGAACAGTTTGCCAGGATTCAGTGGGTTCAAGGACAGCAGTGTGTTCCACTGTCTACTTTAGCTTAGCTCCTACAGCTGGATGCCCTTCCTCATACTTTACAGCATAGTGGGTGCTTTTTTTATGCAACCAGCACTTTTACAACCTTTTTATGCTACCACGTCACCTTGTAGCTTTGCAAGATTACAAACCCTGAGAAAGGCAGCTTTATGCAATGAGGTGAGGGGTTAAAGTATGGGGGAAGGAGCCAGAGCAGAACAGATTTCTTGCTGGATAGAAGCTACATAGCTACTCACATTGTAGAAGAAAAGGTGGAGAGGTGGTTGGGGTAGAGCAGGGAAAAGATAAGAGTAGTGGCTGTGAGTGTTTGTGCAGACCCTAAAACTATGAGGTGAGAGGAAGTGAATGAAGACAGAAGAAACAGGTGTGTGGGTAGCTAGAGGTTACGGCTGGGTGAGAGCTTAGTAAATGGGCAATGGGTTGAATATAAAGAATGCATTATGAGTGTTGAGTGGATGGTAAGTAGGAGAGCTATGGAAGAGTAGGTGACAACTGCAGAGATTGGAATGAGTTAGGTGGTGGATGTAGTGAATAGTGGATAAGGGGTAATGTGGTGTGACCAATGACACACAAGAGGGAAAAGTAGCAGAACAATAATCATAATAAAGTAGATTGGGGAAGGATGGGAGGGAGAGAAATGAGTGGTTGGGTAGATTGCAGGAATGTGGGGAGAAGAGAGGCAGGTGCAGTCCTTGCGGAGAGTAAGAGATGTATGCCAGTGGAAAAGATGAGATGATTTGGTGGCTTAAAGAAGGGGTCAGTGTAAAATGTGGGTGGAGAAGGCAGTATTAAGGATGAGAGATGGATATCAAATAAAATGTTTCTGGGTAGTGAGAAAGGTATATTATACATATGTTGTTTATTAATCTTTGAGTAATTTTTTTTTAAGCATTCTGTGATATTTCATTAAAGTTAGTATTTGGGTAAGGCCAGAACAATGCAAAAAGATATAAAGTAAACTGCAAAGAAGAAAAGAAAAGAAAAGAAAGTTAAAGTTTTATCTTTTATTTTTATATTTCAGGGCTTTGATCTCTTCTTCTGGACACATGGATAAGTTAGGGCTGGAAAAGGTTGTTGTTCAGATGTGTAGGGAGGAAGGTGATATGCAGAGACTGGTGCCTTGATAGTAAGAAGCTTGCACATGTCACCTTCCCCACCCACACATCTGAGAAATGACCTTTTCCATCCCTCACCATTGCACATGTCCTGAAGATGGAAACATAGTCCCAAAACATAGAGATATAGGGTAAAACTACAACTTTGTTTTCTTTTCTTCTTTGCAGTTTACTTTATATTGTTTCACATTGTTCTGGCCTTACCCATCAAGTCTCTTAATTAATTATGGTTAAAAATATTTAAAATTTTCAACTAATGTAATAAAATGATTAACATTTTTTTTAAAATTCAAAGTTTGTAAAAGTTTTATTTCCTTAAGCACTGACTTACTGTTTATAAAATAAAAAGAAATTTAAGTTTATATCAGTGTTATGTGTAGCTATACATGAAGGCAATGGGTTTATTTAGATTACATAATTTTCTATTCTTCTCTGCTGCAGTTGTACTTTAATTCAAGCATATTTTATTCTATCAATGATCAAATATGAATGAGCAATGCAAAATGTCTCACAGAAAGAAGCAGCAAGCAAAGAAATAGAGAATGAAAGCAAGAGAGATGGAAAAACGAAAGACCATAGAAACAGCTTCATGAAAGGAAGAAAGAAAAGTTACCTCATGAATAGCATGAGCATGTTTTAAAACAAGGTGTTGTACAACATGGACAAGCATGTGAACAGCTTTCTTAAGAGCAATGAAAATGCCTTTTGGCTCAATACATTATGAAATATGAAAATGAATAATGGATGTCTTCAAGAGCCAAAAATGGTGAATTTGATCAACTGAATGATGAAATTATGAATAAACTTCCTAGAAGTGTGATTACACAGAAAACCTCTAACTCCATAATAAAAGACAATCAAATTGTTTATGAATTCATTAAATGTAAGTAGCCTACCACATCACACCATCAGACTAAAGGTAGGAGCCTCAGTAACGCTTTTCTAAAATTTAGACCACTAAAATTGCCTCTGCAATAGAACTTGATACATTATAGTCTTCAATGTTACTGAAAATTTACTGACTATCAGTAAACTTAGCAGCATTGATATTGAAAGGATGTTCCTTGAATTTCTTTTCTGCCAGCCAACACTGATTTACCGTTCACTCTAAAAAGATTGCAGTTTCCTCTAATACCTGCTTTTGTTATGTCAAGAAATAGGAATCAAAGGTAAAGTTTAAAGCAGAGCAGACTGTATATTCTGACTCTAGTGTTCCCCCGGGGACAAATATATGTTGCTATTAAGCAGGATAGGTAATACAACAAACCTGAGAATATTTGCAAATCAAAACAAATTCAAATATACAGTCAGAAAGACACATTATAATGATGAATATAAAATATTGACCAGGAATGTTGTCTATAGAGAAGTCATCTAAGTAAATGTAAATATTGTAGAATGTATATATTGAGTTTGTAGAATATGAAATAAAATGTTTTTAAAATAAACACCTTTAGTTAATATTGAATGATTATATATCAAGCATTCATTGATAAAGACAAATTTGAATAATTTACCCAGTTACAAAGCACCTAGTATAACATCTATTTTTCTGTACATGAAAACTGAGTTAATGTTTCTAATCCTTTCAAAAGCTCTTTGTATTTAAACATATATTTTATATAAAAGCTAATATTTTAAATGTAGAAACAGCTTAAATTTAAAATTTTACCTTTTGCTATCAGTAAAGCAATGGGTCTTGAACTAGTTTTCCCAATTATGTAGACATGATTACAATATTGAGCATCATGTAGTTAAATAAAAGTCGTATTCATCTAGCCACATTTATAATATTTACAATTATATGAACCTATTTATAATATTTACAATTATACAGTCATATTTATAATACTCACAATTTTGGTAATGTATTCTCACACATTTTATTATAGGCTTCTTTTTGCTTTTATTCAATTTTTACTTTGCTTTTTAACAAATTTTCCATTACGTAACTGAAGCTACAATAACATGTTTGATGCAATGCAACATTATAAATATGCAATTAAAGAGAAATAGATATTAACAAAGGTAGTGGTTCCCAAACAAACATAGAAGGCACACAAAATAGTAGTGAATTTTTTGTCCTTCTCCCACTCTTTATTAATGTGAAGATAAAATAAAGTTTACATCTATATAGTTTGTCTTTCTTTGTTATGGTAATAGACAAATTGAAAAAAAACTTCATTCTATTAAACATGGTAATTTCTCCAGTCTCTTTACTGTCATTAGAAATCTCCCATCATCACCACCTTATGAGAAACACTGAATTAAAGCTATGCCAACACACCAACAGTAAGTAATGTCAGCAAAATCTTTCTAAAAATGCAGTTGTAAATTCTAAAGAAACATATCTACTATCATTATTATATTGTCTGTGTAATTGTGTGTGCGTGTATGTGTGTACAGTAGTGAGCTGTCTAAGGCATATCAATGATATGCCTTTGATATTCAGAGAGTTTAGTGATACTTGGTACTGTTAAAAACTTTCACATATATTGCCAAAGGGCCTGATTTGACTATCCATGTCATTACTCTTTCTTCTATTTATCTAAAACTTCAGGATCATAACAAAATTAGTAAACACACTAAGACACTGAAGGGTGTGAATGAATTATTCCACTCATCAATACCTATGACTTCTTGTGCCAATACTGTGTGAAATTCACAGAACCTGGGCAAAGTCATGAGAATTTTAAAACCCAACCAAACCTGAAGTGGAGTAGCATCATAAAGATTCCTCACAATCTGAAATTCTATAGGGCTCACTGCTGATATCCTTAAATTGCACATCTCACTCTACAATTCACAAAAATCATATGCTGCGATTTGAGGAGATGGATGTGTGGATTCATACAGTTATGCATCTACACTGACAGAATATCTATTATTATTTTTGAAACGTTACAGATAGGTTGATAAAGCAAACTTCATTTAATCATTTGCACAATTAATCTGGTTAATCATGTATAAAAACAGAGAGAACAATAGGTGTTTGTATAAGGTACTGAACTATGGAATACACAAGGAGGAAGTCAAAACTTATCCCTATTTTATCCAGAGCTTTCTTTAGGCTGGCTACACTGCTTTCAGTGCTCATGTGTTAAAAGGTGGTACTCTTGTGGTTATGTAACCGAGGTTTGACTTTGATCACTCCAGTTTTCTTTCTTGTGTTACAGAGTAAACATGGCCACTCTGCTGGAAGAACAGAAATCAGTAATCCAATTTTTCTGGTCTGAAGGTGTGTCAGTGCTAAAACTCATCACAGGCTTTCAGTACAATACAGAGATATAGAAGGTCTATGAGTGGATCAAGAGGTTTAAAAATAGTCAGACAAACATGAAGCACAAAGAAGCAGGATGCCCATCAGCATTCATCACTGATGTGAAGATTCAATAAGCTTGAGAGATGGTTCAGGTGAACCAACAAGTGAGTTGGCCTGCAAATTAGTGATGGTTCTGAATATGAAATCATCCACAGCAAGCTTTGCTTCTGTAAAGTCTGTGCAAGATGGATGCCAAGAGAGCTTACCAAAACGCTTAAGTGCAATCAAGTGGAGATCTACAACAGTGAAGGTAAATCTTCTTAAGACAGAATAGTGACATGTGAGGAGACTTGGCTCAATCACTTTGAGACAAATCCAAAAAGCAGAGTATAGAGTAGAAACATCTGGAATCACCAGCGTAAAAAAATTCAAGACTCAAACTTCTAAAGAAAATGTGATGCTAACTGTTTGAAAAAAAAAAGGCCTATGTCAAATCAAATGTAATTGTTACATGACAATGCACACCCACATATGGCTGCCCATACCATTAAAACCATTAAAAAATTGGGTTTTGAGTTGCTAGAACGCACTATAAGTAGTTCAGATCTTTCTCTTTCTGACTATTACCTCTTTGGATCACTCAAATATCCTTTATGAGGTTGTCGATTTTCCACAGACTAAGAGGTGCAGGAAGTGGCACATAAATGGTTGTGTGACCAGCCAAAAATCTTCTCTGATCAAATAAGCTAGAAGAAGTGTATTAGGGAATAAGGTGACTATGTCAAAAAATCTTGTAATTGTTCAACCCCTGGGTTTGTTTAAATAAATTACAGAATCAAGAGTGCATATAATTTTTGATTTAACCTCATATGATTACAAACTTTGAAATGTGACAGGTATGTGTCGTCCATATACAACCTACATATCTTACATTTAGTTAATATTACCTCCATAAATAGAGGTAATATCTAGCTCCATAAATAGAAAAAAGGAAAATATTGTGTATTACGAACATAATTTTTGCCACTTTCAACAGTGCAAATATTGTTCATAGCAAAACCTTGGGCAAAATGTAACTAAAATCAATTAACATTTCAACTATTAGGTTTTGCATTAACTCATCTTCTCTCCTGACAATCTCTCATTCATATATTAGCAAAAGCTGCATAAAAAACTGACCTTCATCTTTAGAGACAGAAAATATTTCTGCCTTGAACAACAAAATCATATGAAATCATACAAAACTTACAATATAATGCTGTTCTCACATCTGGAATGATGCTTCTGCTACTCATAGAAACATCCTGTACCACTTCCCAAAAGAGGTGACCTAATTTATTCACAAGAGCTTATTCTGTTGCTACTGCACCAGCACCTGCACCTCAGAGCTAGCTAGTGTCTTACTTCTCCATCCATCATTCACATATCTACTCAGTCATTCCATATCTCCTGTTTCAGACTCTGTACCATCATATACAATCTTTCCTATATGTAGATAATGTCCTAGATCTGTATTTTTGTTTAGGGAAACCTATTTAATATTTATAATATGGAAATATATGTCAAACATAGTTAGTGGTGCAAACTGTAAATATGGCTTACCATACAGAAATATTTAATAGCCATGCCATGCAGCATTTTTGTCTAATTGTATGTAATGCCTTAATTCTTTTAGAAGAAGCTAAATGGTCACAGAAACAGAAACATACACATATGACTTATTAAATAATAATAGTGAAAGGCATGGAAGTTTAGTCGTAACCTTTGGAGATTTGTTATTTCATTTACCAGGGAGGAAAGAAATAAAGTGAACATGAATGTAGTTGAAAGTATTGCAAGACCATATCAATCAAATTGCAGATAATTCCAGTGAGACAGTATCAATCAATAAGTCAATTCCAGATATGAGTTAGATTGAGATACAGAATTGTTTTGCTTTACTTTCAGTTGCAGGTGAAGCAGCAAGTAAGATAATATCAAAACTGATGAACCTTCACTTGACGATTGCAGGGTATTGATTACAGAATATTTATATATATTTGGTAGTTCCTCAAACTGCTAAAATTGGAACTGAGTTCAGTCATTTATGGGATAATATCAAATGATATTCTGAGTGTTATCTTTACCAAAAATGCAAAATTGATGTGACTTTCAATGTTAGGAGAAAGTACACAGAAATCTCAACATGGGTTTCAGTAAAAACTACAAATATTGAAGGTAAACAAATTCACAGAAAAAACATCTGTTAATTAAACATCAGATGAGTGAGGGAATTATGATATATCAATTCATTAATTAATCAGTCAGAGACAGAGAAATTGGGAAATATAAAAATACTGAGTTCTTTTGGTATACTTCATATAAGGAAGGTATTGACTCAAATAAAACAATAAAAATTAGAAGGATACAAATTCACAGAGATATCTATGGTGAAGATCTTCATTATGATACAGTACAGCTAGTGTACCTCTTCTGTGATTTAATGTTCAGTGGTGAATGATATAAACTGAACAGGAGTTCATGATTTACACTAAATTCATTGAAAATTCTCCTGGATCTAACAATAATTAATGGGCAATGAAGTTGGCAAACAAAGAAATTAAACCTTTTAAAATGCTATCCTAAACTTTATGATTAAGTTGTGGTTGTTGTTGTGCATGTCAGTTCTGATGAATCAGACATATGACACAGATAGATGACTAAATAACCAGACAATTTACATGATGGTAGTCAACCAAATCACTAAGCACAACAAATACAGGCTCATTTTTCTAGTTATACTATGTTTCTACCTAGCTGCGTCCCATACTGCCCAACCTGACATACAACGGTGAATTGTATGGAGAATTAACAGTTTAGATAGGTTGTACTCTCTCATGATTTTTGTTATTCTTATTCTCTCTTTCTCTCTATCTTAGTCAATTTCTATATTGTGACAGATTCCAGTAGTGGTAACTTCAGAAACAAGCAAAGTGACTCAGTTGGGGTACAACAGTTACTGTTTGTCTGTTCTTTTTGTAGGTTGTGTGCACTCCTGTACAGCTTTTGAGACCACTAAAGGGATGCTGTTGCTGTTTCTGTAAGTATATTTTTTTTTATATATGTATATAAAGCTGAGTAAAAGAGATATGTTGTTGATGTGGGAGAGTTGTATACAACTTGTAATATTTTTGTCTTTTGTGTGTATGGTATGTTTTTGCTGTTGAGTGTGGATTATGTTTGTTATTCTTTGGTGTTGTTGGCAAGAAAGGAATTAGTGAACTTGGTAGATGTTATTTTAAATCTGTTCTTATGGGGCTGTCTCACTTAGTGGTTTAAGGAGAGTTAGGGTAGTTGTGCAGCAGTGCATGAAAAATAGTGGGAAGATGGAAGTGTGATGTCATTTGCATATGAGAAAGCCTATATGTTTGGGGAGGTGGGAGAAAGTTGAATAGGTTGAAAAAAGCAGATGAGAGGACAGATCCCTGTGGTACACTGAGAAATGGCAAGTTCTGAAAATGTTACTCTTATGCATAATGTTACAAATCTACCTGATTTACAATCTGAATGCATTGTCAATAAGCTTTGTACTATAACAGGTAGACTGAAAGTCAGAATTTTGTGTTGTATTTTAAGGTAATTTACGTAAGAGAATTATAGAGAATGGAGTCAAAAGCTTGACTGGTGTCAAAGATGTTTCAGATAGTGTGAAGGAGAAGGTTTGTTTTTGCTAATGTCATTACTTACTCTCTATGGTAGATTCATGTTTTGTATGGTGGTTGAGTGTTGTATTTTGATTCAAAGAGGAGGATGTGTAGGTAAATGAGGTCAAAGATTAACCATCTAGAACTTTAAAGGGTGTATGTAGAGTGGGATGGGCAATGGTTCTCTATGATGTTATTTCACTTTGGTTTTAGAAATGTTATAATTTTGCCCAGCTTCTGGGAGTCCAGTAGTTGTAGGTTTTGGTGAATGCAATGATTCCTCTAGGTCCCCACGTGTTTTTGGTGTATGTTGATAACATCCCTCACATTACCCTACAACTCTATCTGGTTCTGAGGATTTTGCATTTAAAGATTTATCTCTTGCTTTTCGGGTGTTAAACAGAAAGAAGAATACTGGCATTGATGGCCATGTTAGGTCCCATGGTAGTATAGTTAAAAAATATTACTGTATCAACAAGGATCACAAAATTCACCCTATACAGACTTAAATTAATGTTTATGTGACAACTGCTGATGCACATACATTCACATAGTTATACCTACATTTTGTAACATAAAAGCATGGGTTTTGTAAAGTAGTAATTATAATGGTACATCTTCCAGTAAATACCATGGATGTCATCTTTAATCAGTGCTGGTAAAGAGCTTAGGTGGATGATGTATAGATGTCATTTTGTGTTGTTCTTGTCATCTTTGCATGGTCTTGTCTCATAAGTGTGTTAGCTTAGCACAGTGTTTGGGTATGTCAATTTAACATGGGTGTGACAAGAGTTGTTTGTGTTGTTAATTACTCTATATACAGGGTATGGCAGGTATTTACAGGTATTTCAGGGTACTTATTTGTCAGTATATTACTCTCTTCAAACCAGTAAAAATGATTTTATTTCTTTCACACACCCCATGGCAGATAAAATACTAACACAAATGAAAAGACATGCAGTCATTGTTGTTGTTATACATAGTGTCCCAGAAAAAAATTTATCCATTGATATTTCTTAATTATTCAAAATAAACTTAAGGTAGGATAATGGAATTTGGCACACATGTTCAAATGTAAATTGTGAATCCATTGCTGTAATTACATTTCAAAATGACCTCCTTTCGTCTTGACCATAGCCTGCAAATGAGTGGTCACTGAGTTGCATGAGTGCTGTACCACCTCTTAGTCCAACTTGAGCCATGAAGACAGAAGGACTTTCTTCAGATTGAACTCATTTAACTAGGAATGAGCAGAAACATTACTCTCTAGGATGGACCAGGCAGCAAAGTCCATGGGACTGATATCTGGACTCAAGGGAGGTCATATCGTCTTGTCTCAAAAACTGCTAGAATTCTCATTGCACCACCTCTGTGTCCAATTGGATGTGTGGGTCAGATCTCCACCTTGAGTGAAGATGTAATGGTCATCAAAGGTCTCTGTGACCCAGGGTAACACATTTTTATCCAAAATTTCCACTGTTAATCTAGCATGACTGAAGATCAAAGGAGACATGGTTCCATCAGATGCAACTGCAGCCCATATCATGAGTGAAGCTGGCTTCTGACAGCATAAATAACTCCTGCTACCTTCAGGCAAGTCTCCTGCATTATGTGCATATGCCCATTGGTAACTGTCTCCATGGCGAAGATCATCTCATCGGACCAGATCAACACGTTTTTAGCAATGCACTTTATCTCAGCTAACATGGTTTTACCCCTGTCAAGCCATTTCTTTTTGGAAGCTGCAGAAATTAACTGCTGGGATTGTTTCTTGTATGCAGTTAGCTTTAAATCTTCTTTAAAATTCTTGTGCATTGACAATTTCGAAATATAAAGAGCTTTAGCAGATTTTCTTGCACCCCTGCAGGGATTTAGGTTCATTTGCTTCTTCAAAGCTTCAACAGTTTGTTTGGTATGAATTGATTGTTTCCTGCCAGGAATTGGCTTGCTAGAGGTAGTAGTGGAATCCATATATCGTTTCCAGGTATTGAACACTGTTTTATGGCACACATTCAACTGTTATATCTTTGTTGCTCACTCCAGCTATTTTCAAAGGGGCAATCTGGTCACATTTTGTTTTTGATACCATGTTTGTTTACAAACCTGTTATAGACGAATGAAACAACAGGCACATGAACAAAAGATATATGCAAATCTTCATGTAAAATGTAGCTAATATTACCTTGAAGTTCTTTAGGAAGAATTTTAAATATGATTAAATCTTTCTGGAACACCCTATATGTATAGGTCACAATGACTTAGAAAATCACTGACTTGCCAAATGTTGTAAGATCTTTTATATACAAAATTTGAATGGAATTGGAAGTTTCTGGCAAGAACTTTTCAACAGTATCAAAAGGGGAAACCATTTGATCTAGTCCAAGCAGTTACTTATCAAAATTAAAGCCCTCATGAGCATAATGTCTTAGTTCTTCTCTGATGGTAAAAACTGTGACCAAAATCAAGTATCTAACAGGAAAAATGCCAGATGGCCATGTGAAAATTCTTCTGCTGTTCCAGAGTGATACACACTAAGTTTTCAGCAACTTTGGTGGTTTTAGAATTTGTAAGTGATGAAAGTCATGTTATGTCACTTCACATTTTCCCCACAGGGTCTTAGAATTAATGTTGCTGGATATGTTGAGGTGCTGGAGACATTTGTTAAGCCTTGGATGAAGTATGCAGTGAAAGGCCAAACATGTTTCAACAAGACTTAACACCTTTTCACAAATCCCACATAAACTGAGTATGGATGTCAGACAATTTTTACAACCATGTAATACTAAATTTGTGGCCTCCAAACTCTCCAAATTTAAATCCTATGGACTACTGCCATTGGAGCACTGTTGCAAGGGAGACTAGTTAACATCATCACAATACTATGGCTTCACTAAAATGCAACATTGTCCAAGTGGTGTCAAAGCTTATGAAGGACACGTGTACACATTTTTATTAAAATATATTTGCTCGTTGCTTTATTGAATTTTCAAATGTATTTTCAGGTACCTCTTGCACCTTTTACTTTATTAGCAAACTACATTATGTTGAAAATAAATTCCTAGGTGCAGTCATGGTTGTGTGGTAAAAAGTTTGCTTTACAACCATGTCCAGTCCCACGGTGTGGTATCTTGGGCAGGTGTCTTCTACTATAGCCATGGTCTGGCCAAAGTGTTGTGAGTGGATTTGGCAGACAGAAAGTGGAAGAAGTCCATCGTATGTGTGTGTGTGTTTGTGTGTGTGTGTTTGTGTGTGTGTGTGTGTGTATTTCTCCCCACCATCACTTGACAACCAATGTTGGTGTGTTTACATCCTTGTAACTTAGAGGTTCAGCAAAAGAGACCAATAGAATAAGTACCAGGTTTAAAACAAATACTGGGGCTGATTCATTTGACTAAAATTCTTCAAGGCAGTGCCCCAGTATGGCCTCAGTCTAATGACTGAAATAAGTAAAACTTAGAAGAAAGATAAAAATTTCAACAATGTAATGTTGGACTTACTCAAATGATTGGTTGAGCATCCTTATTTAGCACTTTAGGGTGCTTCTGCTGGAGTCTCCTCCATTGCAAGCATTCAGGCTAGGCCACTAGCCAGTGGCTCATATTTTTTCTTGACCACGTATTTGTATCTATTACGCATCAATACAAATATATGTTGATACGAATTCAACAGTTGTTTTCCATGTTGTTGGCAGCTCTGAACAATTTCTCTTTTAAACAATTCTATGTTCTTATACATACAAATATACAATTTTGCACATTTGCTTAGTCATTCATTTATCACAATGCTGAGCTAATAAAGTCAGAATAAGGCATGTCTGAAATGTTTTCTATTCTTACTAGATAATATTAGTCATTAAATTAGCATCATGTTTTACTCCGTACATATTTATTCCTAGCTAACCTTTTACCACCCTGAGTATTATACATGCTAACACTAATTTATACCTATGTATGGGCTGAGTCTTTTATTTGGTAGTAGTTTTTAAATTCAGCAGGCTAGAAGTGACGTAATTGTATATCTATCTTATATATTGGACTATTGTAAAATAGTATACACTAAACTGGAGCATTGGTGATGGACATTTCGTAATTGAAGCAAGGATTGTTGCTTTGCTGAAACAGTGAAATGATTTTGTTGACAGTTACAGAAGCAATTTATAGTTGGCATGTTAAGTTCATATTTAGCTTGAAGTTAACATCAACCAAACATTTGATATTTGATCTCTTCCTGAATGCAGATTCATTTTATTTGTTTCCAGTTTATTTACTGAGCATTCTATGTTTTTATTTTCATATTTTCAAATTTTATCAAATAATTGGATTGAGTAACAAAGCAAATTCTGATGGGGATTTAACTTTGAATTGTTGGAAGTTACATATAAACTATTTCATATATATATATATAAATATATATATATATATATATATATATA
>NC_068989.1:39286830-39316664 GCF_001194135.2 Octopus bimaculoides | reverse complement strand
TATATATATCATCATCATCATTTAACATCTCCTTTCCATGTTGGTATATATATATATATATATATATATATAGAGAGAGAGAGAGAGTGTGTGTGTGTGTGTGTGTGTAGTTTAAGTAGTGTATATGTACATTTGTGTGTGTTGTCTACTATATACAGGCAAACTTTGAAGACAGAAAGAACAAAGTTTGACAAGTAATGGTGTTAGTTTAATGTGTGAGAAATTGAAATGGCATGTCTTCATATTTCAGAAGCTAGTCCTTCATAAGAAGAAAAAGAGAGAGATGAAGAGAGAGAGACAAAGTGTTATGGTGGAAAAATATTGAAAAATAATTGAAAAGGTAAAAAAAAAAATTAATGAGGGTGAAACAATGCTCGAGGAAGAAGGTATGAAAACCAAGGAGGATGCTATTTTATAATCATTCTTTTCACTAGGAGTGTAATTTTAATTCAAAATTAAACAATAGGCTTACAATATCAACTATGCTGGAACCCATTTTATTATTATATTGTAATACAGCAGGAAACCCTGTGTATTTCATTCCACTCCACATGTATGTCTGTCTGTGTGAGTCTGTATTTGTGTCTACCCTTCTTTTTGAAGTCATTTGTATGCTGCATGAAAACAAGGTCACAATTCATACATGTTCAGCTACTGAACCCTCTGTGCCTCAAGGGCTATGTTTAATATCATTTTACTTGGAAATAGATTAAAGTTGGTAACAAGAAGAATATTTGACTATAGGAAATCTGCCAGCATGAAAGTGTGGTTGTCAAAACAATGATACTGATGCTACTGCTGCTGATATATATATATATATATGGGTTGGATGGGTTGACCAGGGCTGGTAAGATGGAAAGCTGCACCAGACACCAATCTGATTTGGCATGATTTTCTGTGGCTGGATGCCCTTCTTAACACCAACCACTCCAAGAGTGTAAATAGGTACTATTACATGCCACTGGCATGGGTGCCATTTGCATGACACTGGTATCAGCCACAACTGCCATTTTGTTCGGCTTGATGGGTCTTCTTCTCAAGCACAACATAATGCCAAAGGTTTTGATGATTGCCTCAGTGAGGCCCAACACTCGAATGGAACTCGGCCACTTTGCCTTCATGAAGGCCCAACACTAGAAAGGAACTCAGCCATTTTGCCTCTGTGAGGCCCAATGCTCCATTGGTGCTTTTTACATGCCACCAGCAAGGATGCCAGTTACATGACACCAACATCAGCCATGACTATGATTTCACTTGGCTTGATGAGTCTTCTCAAGCACAGTATATCACCAAAGGTCTCGGTCACTAGTCATTGCCTCTGTGAGGCTCAAAGTTCAAAGATCTTGCTTCACCACTTCATCCCATGTCTTCTTGAGTTTACCTCTACAACAGGTTCCCTCCACAGTTAGAGATCGGAACTTCTTTACACAGTTGTCCTTGTCTAGATGTAGGGCTGGATTAAGACCAATTGAGGCCCTAAGCACTTACAAGATTTTAGTGCCCCCGTAAAAGATTATGTAATTCAAAATATAAGCAATAACAAATCATTAAATAAATTTTTATTTTTCAAAACAAAACAAAACAGTAAGAGGGAAAATAATGTTTATTTTTGCATATTTCCACTTTATTTATATTTGAAAAGTTACCTCCAACGTTTTTGAATTGCAAAGTCTTTGATCAGACTCTCAAAATTAATCTTTAGGTAACACATCTGCATCTATACTTAGTAGAGATAAAGGCATCCCGAATATTATTTTAGCAAGTTTAAAGTGATTTCTTTAGTGCCATAAATCATTTACCATTCTGTGGTGTCCCCTCCTTTCCTTGATGCCCTAAACACATGCTTATTTTGCTTAAGGGTTAATCCAGCACTGTCTATATGCATCACATGACCATACCAGTGCAGTTGTTTCTCTTGGACACCACATCTCATGCCTCTTATGCTTAACTTTTCTCTCAAGTGGCTTACACTCTGTTGAACATGCACACTGACATTGCACATCCAGCGAAGCATACTGGCATCATTTCTTTCAAGCTTATGCATGTTCTTGGGAGCTGTAGGTGTTTTCATTTAATAAACACTCACAATGTCCGATCTGGGAATCGAAACCGCAATCCTACAACCACAAGTCCGCTGCTCTAACCACTGGGCCATTGCACCCCCACTACACACACACACACACACACACACACACACACATATAAGTTTAGGTTTGCCGTAAGGTTCTTCTGTCAGACTCTGTCATAGTTTCAGATTACACAATAGAACTGACAGATTGTTTGCCAAATATCCTCATGGATGATTCATAAATTTTTTCCACATATGATGCTTTTATAGTGAGTTACTACCCTGAGTACTAGTCATTTTGAAGTGACTGTTGACCAGTCTTGAAACATGCAAATCAGTCAAAAACCAGTGTTAAAATGAAAGAAATTGTGCCTGACAAAGCAATACAAGGGTCTTTATAGCTGATTGTTTATGTTTTGTGCAAAATTTAAAGAAGGCACGTTACTCAAATTTGTCAGCCATTTTATAAAAAAGTAGAATATAGCTCAGAACCATTCCAGTACAAAGTTATTATATCTTGATAGTTGAACACAAGTAGATGACATGAAATTTATACATGCTCTCTTACTCTCTTACTTGTTTCAGTCATTTGACTGTGGCCATGGTGGAGCACCGCCTTTAGTCGAGCAAATCGACCCCAGGACTTATTCTTTGTAAGCCTAGTACTTATTCTATCGGTCTCTTTTTGCCGAACCACTAAGTTATGGGGACGTGAACACACCAGCATCGGTTGTCAAGCAATGGTGGGGGGACAAACACAGACACGCAAACACACATACATATATATACATATACATATATATGACGGGCTTCTTTCAGTTTCTGTCTACCAAATCCACTCACAAGGCTTTAGTCGGCCCGAGGCTATAGTAGAAGACACTTGCCCAAGGTGCCACGCAGTGGGACTGAACCCAGAACCATGTGGTTGGTAAACAAGCTACTTACCACACAGCCATCATTTCAAATACTAAGGTAATGAAAATTGTTTTCCTTTCTTCTAATTTAGAGTAGCAGGTATTTTTTAATACCATGATGATCCCGGTGGGTTTGATAGGTGTGTTTTGTTACTGTTATATAATCAAGAAGATCAACTTATCACAGCTGTGACAGATTAATTAATTCCTGGTAATCTCTATTGTCATAGTTTTAAAAATCAATGTTAGTGTTGTCAACATTATACATGAAGTACTGGACCAGAGCCTAGAGTTGGGTTACAAAGGATAATGCCTAATGAAGTATCAGGTGGAAATGATATTTCTATCAAAATTCTAAAATATGCTGTAATTATTTTGTGACAAGATGATTGAAAATAACTGACAGCTGATGATTGCAGAATTATCTGTTCTCTAATGGCAAAGACAGGGAATTCACAGAATGGTGGATGCCATATTAAATGTTAAACAGCATTTAGTGGGGTTGTTTTGGTGGTGGGAGTATACAGATTTAACTAGAAGGAAAGGTCAGTGTCCATTACTTTTACATGCTCATCACAACTGATGAGATCGATATTGTTGACATTTTATGTTTGAAAATCAGTAAATCAATGCCTTAAGTGGTAAATCATCTGAGTCATTAGTTAGATAAAATGCTTTGAGAAATTTGTTCTGACACTTTGTGATCTGAGTTCAAATAATGCTGTATTCTATTCCAGTTTGTGACAAAGCAAACAGGGTGAACACATGTTACAAGGCCGACAAATATCAAGGAGTGATGTTTGTAGAGGCCACAGCCCATGGACAACTAGAACCAAATATTTAGGAATGCTCTGAAGGAGATCATAATCAACATTAAGATTGTTGAAAAGCCAGGGAGCTCCATCAGATCACAATTATGTAGGATGTGCCACTTTGAGAATACCACATGCACCAATGAGAACTGCATGGTATGTAAGATTAATCCTGGCATTAATTGTAGAACTAGAAATGTCGTGTGCAGAATAAGGTGCATAGAGGGTGCTTGTAAAGACAAAAAACATGACGTACATTGGTGAGACATCTAGAAACATTGTGGAGAGACTAAATGAACATTTGAGGCAATATGATGACAAAAAACAGTTCTTCATACTCTACCAACATGCCAAAGACCAACATAGAGGCACACTCGGTAGACTTGATATCTGCATTTTATCCAAGCACCCAACCCTCAGACAAATACAGGAGTACGTCCTCATAAATGAAACATCCCCAGTACTAAATAGGAAATATACGTAGAAGGTAGTGATACCCCAATTTATTCACAGTTTATACATACACAGGTAGATTTGTTAGTAGGCTGTTATGTAGACATATATATATACACATACATACATAATTAAGTAAATGGATATGTAAGTAAACAGATAGACAAGCAGATAGATAGGTACATAGGTAACATGGACAGACAGGCACACCCACATACATACATACACAAAGGAAGACTGAAACACATGACCATATACACATGCATACTTCATACACACACAAGGACACATATGGAAACAGGCATCCATACATAACAGACGTATGTACATATTCATACAAACCCATACACATAGAAATACTTCAACATGCATGCACAAAGAGACTGAGGTACACACACACACACACACACACACACAGAAACACGAAGATCCATAACTTACACTGGGTACACTGTATGGAGTTCCTACCTACAACTTCCCTACAAATCAAACAAGGCCACCTACCTGAAGTGGATAGGGTCCTGTCAGTTGTTTTGCTGACTAGGACTTTAGTCTTTGCTAAGTTAACCTTAAGGTTCTTAGACTCCAGGTTTTGCTTCTGCACCTGGAATTTCTCTTGTAGCTCTGATATGGAATCTGCTACAAGGTCTAAATATGTGTTCAAAGCTATCCACTAGGATAGCTTTTCCATGCCTCTTTCTTGTCCACATCATTAAGCACAAGCATATCATTATCCATCCGCACAAAATTCTCTCCTACAATGTCTCGATTCTCACTGACACACTGTCTAGCAATCCAGAACACGTCAAGTCTTTGATCTTCATGCTATAAGACTTCGGCAAATCTCTTCTCTTTTTGCTTCTACCTTAGCTAGATAAAGCTAATGTCTAGCCTCCCTTTTAGCCTTCTGATATGTTTCTTTGCTACCCACAACTCTTTCTTTTATGGCCTTGCCAATGTCATTATCTCACCACCCTTGGTCTGGCAGAGATTTTGCTCCAACCATAAAATTGGTCTGTTGCCCTAGAAGATTGTCCTGTCAGAACTTCCAGTTGTCCTCTATGTCATATGTTTCTATCTCTCCCTCCTTCTTGTCAAAGGCCTCCTTTAGGATATCTCTCAATCTCTGCCTGTTCAAAAGATCCTTGAGCTTCCACAGCCTCCTTTTCCATTTGGCTTGTGTCTCTGGATGAACAGCCTGGGCAAAGTTCAGAGAGCTCTTACCTCTGCTGGTGACAAAGGGCCTCTCGTTCAGAGTAAAAGGTAGACTGTATGACGCATGTGTATGAACAGCCATGCAACATGGCAGTGAAACATGGGCCGTGACTGCTGAGGACATGCGTAAGCTTGTAAGGAACGAAGCCAGTATGCTCCGCTGGGTGTGCAATCTTAGTGTGCATACCCGACAGAGAGCAAGTGCCTTGAGAGAAAAGCCAGCCATCCACCTGATAACCTATCAGTCAGGTGACTCTGCTAGCCAAATTGATTTCATTCTCACCAGACAGTGGGGTGCATGGTTGTTCATAAATACAAAGACCCTCCCTGGTGAAGAATGTACTCTCCAGCATAGAATAGTTATCAATCACTTTAGACTTGAGGTCAGAAGGATGCCAAAAAAGCAGACCAATCTGGAAAAAAAGGACTTGGAAGCTTAAGAACCCTTCACATGATCAGAGATTTAGGGATATCCTTACTGATAAATTTGATGAGAGGGAGGAGGAGCTACAGTCCTGTGACACAGAAGGCAGCTGGGAACTCCTGCGAGATATCTTGCTGAGTGCCACAGACCAAATCTATGTCTGGTGCAAAGTCCCTTCTAGACCTAGGATAACATGGTGGTGGAACAATACTGTAGACAGGGCCATTAAAGCAAAGAAACAGGCCCGGAAGAGTGGGGGTAGCAGGGGACTGTATCAGATAGCCAGAAAGGAAGCTAGGAGACGGGTATATATAGTCAAGGGAGTAGCAGAAAAGAAGTTTGCTTATGTTCAACAACGTAAGGACCAAAGAACTGAAGTATTTTGGGTTGCACAACAGTGTGTGAGAGAAAACCGTGATGTCATAGGAGAGAAATGTGTCTGCATGGATGATAGTGCTCTTGCATTTAATGACTCTGCAAAGAAAGAAGCTTGGAGATGCCATTATGAAAGACTGCTGAATGTGGAGAATGATTGGGAGGAGGAGAGCCTGCTAATGGTTGACACAATTGAGTGACTAGCTACCCGAATAGACAGTACCCTGGTTGATAAAGCAATTAAAGATATCAAGACAGGGAAAGCACCTGGCCCATCAAGAATCACTGCTGAGATATTTAAAATATCAGGTAGTGTGGGTTATAGTCTTATCACCCACATCATAAATCAGGTAGTTCATGAAGGAGTCATACCCAATGACTGGTGTAACAGCACCATAATCAAATGCTACAAAGGTAATGGTGATGCTTAAGATAGAAATAACTACAGGGGTATCAAATTATTGGATCAGGTGATGAAAGTTACAGAGAGGGTCATAGCCCAACTAATTAGGGAGAGAGTCTGCTTAGATGAGATGCAGTTTGGTTTTGTGTCAGGCAGAAGCACCACTGATGCTATATTTCTGGTAAGGCAACTGCAGGAGAAATAGCCAAAGATAAACCTCTGTACTTGGCTTTTGTTGACTTGGAAGAAAGACTTTGACAGGGTCCCTCGATCTCTTATCATGTGGTCAATACGGAAACTGGAGATAGACGAGTGGTTGGTGAGAGCTGTACAAGCCCTGTACAGGGATATTGTCAGTAAGGTGAGGGTTGGCAATTAGTATGGTGTAGAATTGCGCATAGAAGTAGGGAATCATCAAGGATCAGTCCTCAGCCTCCTCTTGTTCATCATAGTCCTCCAGGCAATAGCAGAGGAATTCAAGACAGGTTGCTCCTGGGAGCCTGTCTATGCTGATGACCTTGCTCTAATAGCCAAGTTACAGCCAGAACTAGAGATGAAGTTTAGGGTGTGGAAGCATGGTCTAGAATCAAAGAGTCTTAGGATTAAACTAGCAAAAACCCAAGTCTTAGTAAATAGGAAGGCAGACAAATCACAAATCCCTTCAGGTAGATGGCCCTGCTCAATCTGTAGAAAAGGCATGAGTAGAAACTCCATATGATGTACCTGGTGTGAGCTATGGACACATGAAAGGTGGAGCAATATCAAAGGAAGGTTAACCAGGAAGATAGTTTTTGTGTGTGGCAGGTGCACAGGGGCACTAAACACTGAAGATGTACAGAAAACAGATTCCATCACATGCCAGGGCAAAACAACTAGAAGTAGTTGATAGCTTCTACCACCTAGGTGACCAAATCTGTAGTTGGGGGTAGTTACTTTGAGAGTGTAGTGGCTAGAATAAGAATCGCCTGGGCAAAGTACATTGAGTTCCTACCTCTGCTGGCAACTAAGGGCCTCTCATTCAGGATGAAAGGTAGACTGTATGATGCATGTGTGCAATCTGCCATGCTACATGGCCATGAATCATGGGCTATGACTACTGAGAACATGCGTAGGCTTGAAAGAAATGAAGCTGGTATGATCTGCTGGATGTGAAATATCAGTATGCCTACACAACAGAGTGTGAGCACTCTGAGAGAAAAGTTGGACATAAGAAGCATCAAATGTGGTGTGCAAGAGAGACAATTGCGCTGGTATGGTCATTTGTTACATATGGATGAGGACAGCTGTGTGAGGAAGTGCCACATCCTAACTGTGGAAGGAACCTGTGGAAGAAGTAGACCCAGGGAGACATGGGATGAGGTGTTGAAGCATGACCTTCGAAAGTTGGGCCTCACAGAGATAATGACAGGTGACCAAGACCTTTAGAGATATGCTGTGATTGAGAAAACCTGGCAACTAAAGTGAGATCACAGCCATGGCTGATGCTAGTGTTGCATTTCCAGTACATTTAAAAGTACCATTGATGCATTGGGTGATATGATATGCTTGAGAATACCTGTTGAGTCAAGTAAAACCAAAATCGTAGCTGTGGCCAGTGCCACTTGACTGGGCCCTGTTCTGGTGGCACATAAAATGCATCATCCGAATGTGGTCAATGCCAGTGCCTCCTGACTGGCTCCCATGCCAGTGGCATGCAAAAAGCACTATCCAAACATAATCGATGCCAGGCCCACATGACTGGCTCCATGTGCTGGTGGCACATAAAAAGCACCTACTACACTCTTAGAGTGGTTGGCATTAGGAAGGGCATCCAGCTGTTGAGACATTGCCAGATCATATTGGAGCCTGGTGCAGCTGCTAGCTTTCCAAACCTCAGTCAAACCATCCATGCCAGCATGGAAAACAGACGTTAAACGATGATGATGGTTATTGTTATTATTATTATCATTGTTGAGAGAATAGTGTAAGCCATCAAAGTGATACTGGGGTACAAATGTATGAAGTCCAGTTTACCCATCATAACTACCCATCTGATAAGGGCACACCAGATACATGCATCACAACCACATGTGCACAACATTGTGATCCCATATCAAGATAAGCAATGCATGACCTTGCAGGTAGGACCCAGTTAGAATTTTCTTCAGGTCAAGTAACCATTACGAAACACCCATGTTTCCAGAGGTGAATTATTCAAAAGAATTCCTCTCAACACATGACTATAATGCTTCCCAACTACTTCTGCTCGTGATCAGAAATGCACATATCGTCAGCCACTAAGGGACATGCTCAATTGATTAAGGTCAAGCAACTGACAAGCAAATCTGTGGTATTGAGAAGAACATTTGTTGTAGCCCAACTTTTATACCAAGACAAATCATGTACATGACAACACTTCCAATCAGTTATGATCAGAAGCCATGAGAACCAGTGCCTGGTAGTGCATCAGGGCATTTATTATTATTATTATTATTATTATTATTATTGTTATTATCATCATCATTATTATTATTAGTATTATTATTATTAGTCTTAAGCACATCAACCAATGGCTAGATCTTTGGTGCTATTTGTGTCTTATTCTTGGTAACAACATTTATTAATTTCTCTCCAAAGAAATTCTATTGACTGTAATTAGGTCTTGTGTGGAATTAGAAAAAGAACTTTTTTTGTTTTTGTGTCATTTTGGTTGACCAATAGCCCTTGCATTAGTGTTTCTTTCACTTGTACCCAGTCAGCCTAAATAAAGACAATGTCTGCAAGAATGTGAAACAAAGGAGTCATTAATGATTGAGTACCAAGGAAGAAGAAAAAAATTAAGTAAAATACAACATGGTCTTTATATGGCTTCAAGAAAAGAGATTCAAGTCTATTGGTTGTTATTGGTTAGTCCTACATTAACTCTGACAGAACAAACCAGTGTCCGAACATGTTCCCGTTATAGGAGTATGTCTAAGACTACATCATCTAACATGTCTTTTATTGTGGGTATTATTTGAGAAATTTATTATTTCTTGAATTCATCACTTGGAGATGAATAGATGATGTATTTTAGATATATTCCATGAGAATATATCCTCAGACCTCAATGCATTGTGGGACTTGGATATGTTCATATACATTATACTTTCTCACTTTTATTACTCTGTCTCACCCCATCACCCTTCACTCATACTGTTTTCTATATCATCTTACCGACAAACAGCAAGCTCTCTCTCTCTCTCTCTCTCTCTCTCTTGTTGCTCTTCTGTTACTCTTTTGTTTGCTGCTCTATCTTCTAGTAATCTTCTTGCTCACATATGAATTGAACAAGTGACAAAATATAGTGCAAACTTTTCAGTCATCCACAAATCAAAGCAATCTCTCAAAGCCAAAATGCTAAGCGAAAATACAATGAATATATTTTATAAAGTGGTTGGCAAAGAAATGGAGATATGTAGGTAAGAGTGAACTCTTCAGCCTTGTTGAGGACATGACTATCTCTCTGGTGTCAATGCTATAATGAAATGGATCCATTACACTTCACAATTAGAATGAATTAAGTAGAAGACTATTATGTATACGGGTGTGTAGCTGAGTAGGTGTGTAAATCTGTGCAAATGTTTTCATTCTTGTGCTGTACACGAAAAATCTCTGTTCCCTGCCAACAAATCAGTAGGTTCTGTGCTTTCAAAAATGTGTGAGATCTGCCTCTTACTTGAAAAGCAGATAAAGATTATCAATAGGAAGGGCAGTCAGCCAGTAGTAAAGTAATGCTGCAATAGTGTATATTCATCTAACCTATGATAGCATAGAAAATTGAATCTAAAACTGAACAAATGTATACAGGACATTTTCAGTTTCAATTCTTTTGTTTCAAATCTCTTCGGTACTAAGCTGAGCAAGAGCACACACGAGAATGGAAAGTGTTGCTGAAGAGGTCACAGATGTATGGCGAAAGATTTCTGGACAATGGAGATGAATTACAATAAGAATAGTAATAAACAAGTGAAGAATGAATATATAGTGCATGTGTTTATTTGGTAAGAAAAAAAAAAGAGAGAGAACCAACCCAAAATGCAATAATACAAAATATGAAACAATATTTTACTTATAGAAAAGTACATGCAAAATAGGTAAAACTTATTAGCTGGAATTGTATCATTATTAGAATTCTTCAATCCAATTAAAAGAATTCTTCAATGAAAAATCATATCCCTGAAAAGTAGCATGTGGTTTCAACAGTAAGGAGGATTCAAAATAACTTATTCTTTCTGTAACTCACATTTGAATTTGTATAAATGCTCACTCATTTTATATCTGAATTACCATGTTGCCCTGTGTTAAATAAATATATATTGTTGAAGCATTGGTTTTACAGCTAGTTGCCCTTCTGGTTTCTAAACCTTATCCGTTTTTCAAGCAAGGGACTGTGTATATATCGGTATCATACGACATATACTTTTAGTGCTCTTCCAGTAACTTTAACAATGCTGGGAGACAAATATATTTAAAAAAACATATGTAGACTATATATATTTATCAGTCCATACATTTTAATTAGAGGGCACAATACAAAATATTCTGATTCATGGAGCATCATAATACATAGATATTTTAGGAAGAGAAATAAATCCTGTGTTCACAATATTTTGGATTTCAATTCTTTTATCCCACATTTTTAGGCATGGTAGAAAACAATATGAAAAATGAATCAATAAGTTGTTTATGCAAAGTCAATGGGAAACAACTAAAACGTTATTTGCTACAACACTGTCATTATTGAAATATAAACTGAAGCAACGTTGATAATAAAGATGTAAGCAGCTCAGATTAAGAGATTGTTCTTTTTTTTAGGAATGTTATAAAAATATTTTGGAAACTTTACCTGGCCATACAGGATAAATCATGAAGAAGTGTAGTCCTGTCTTCCGGCTGAAATATCTAGAAATGAAACCAAATATAGAAATTTATATATATATATAGAATGAATTTGAAGGAAATATAAAACAATGTAAAGATTAGTTTAGACTTTTATTGTTAAGAAGATAAATAGTTTTTTTTTTCTTTTATTTCTGAAAATCAATATATTCTGGCAGTCAGTCAATACACCATTTTCTATAGATTTGAAAGATTTTTGTTTCTTGCATAACTTGTGTGTCATTGGCCTCTGTCTTCATACGCCTTCTGCTAATATTTTATTATTTATTTCCAAGAGTTAGAGATGTGTTGTTAGTAGAAATGACAACCAGCTAAACTAAAATATTTTACAACACTTAATTCATTCTTACACGTTTCTGAGTTTGATTCCTGCAGAGTGAATAAAATAAACTATAATAAATAACAATAAAACAATGATGTATTACTGACTTGAATATATCAACTATTTCTTTGTCTGTTTCCAATGTATAACAGAATATCTATTCAAGGAAGAACTTATTAACACTTCTGACATCTGTTCCTCATTATTTTTTTCATATTTGCATCTGTAGCTTGCTTACCAACCACACGGTTCCAAGTTCAGTCCCACTGCGTGGCACCTTGGGCAAGTGTCTTTACAGCCTCGGGCCAACCAAGGCCTTGTGAGTGTATTTGGTAGAAGGAAACTGAAAGCCCATCATATGTGTGTGTGTGTGTGTCTGTCTGTGTTTGTCCCCCCACCATCGCTTGACACCCGATGTTGGTGTGCTTACATCCCCATAACTTAGCAGTTTGACAAATGACGCCGATAGAATAAGTTCTAGGCTTACAAAGAATAGGTCTTGGAGTCGATTTGTTCGACTAAAGATGGTGCTCCTGCATGGCCACAGTCAAACGACTGAAACAAATGAAAAAAAAAAATATATACACACACACACACAATAACTGTCAAGTTGTTATCAAATATGATCATCTTTTGCACTAAAATTACAGATGTAGCGCCTCTTCTCCACAAGGTGCCATGATGACTCCATCTCTGAGACACCAATGCCACTTCAATAAAGGACACAGCTGTATGGTTGACTTGTGAATCTCAGCAACTCCCAGCTACACAACACCTTCCACTGCAATAAAATAGGTGCTATTTCACTGTTGTCAATGCACTTGACACCCCAACTACTACAATAAAAGGCTCACTATCTATTCATGGTTCAAACAAAGCCAAGTCTTGACATGAGATAAAAAAAAGAAAAAATGTAAATAGTGCCTGTGCTTTAAATTTCATCATGACAAATGCTTGTGCAACACAAGTACCACACTGTTTAGAGTTGTTAAATTGGCAATTAGAAAAAAAAAACATGACCAGATTTCAAGTGAGAGAATCTTTTCCAATGTACATTTACACAGATATATCAATGCACAAATTCAAGTTTAACAAATGGTAGTATGGATGGAAGCTGAGCGACATGATATATCTAATGTCAAGTCAACATCTACTGCTGCTCTCGCATGTGTGATATTCTCTCATCTTCCCATAACTCATCTCCCTGACATATCTCTATCACTCATCTCTTACTATTGTCTACCCCTCTACTATTACTCTTCATTCTCTCTCTTCTCATCTTAACCACTCATTTCTACTATTATGCGCTTTCTCCCTCCACCCACTCACTCTGGCCCTTCTTCTATCATTGCTCTCTCCCTTATTCACCCCTCGTGGTCACGTCGCTTTGAGCTAAAATTCATGTCATAAAGTAGTGGAGACTCTTTACAGCTGGGTGTGTATGTGAGTTAGTACACAGTACTGGTACTATGATAAAATGCATTCAGTACACTCTGCAAAAGTGATTAGTGAATAAATAGAGAAAGTGTATTAAGATAGGGAGAATCCAAGAAAACCTGTCTTCTTGAGGAATTGGCAACCTCTCTAGTGCTGGTGCCATAATAAAATCACCCAATACATTCTGTCAAGCGGTAAGTGACAAGAAGTGCATCCTGTCATGAAAATGAAGCCAAAAATAAAACAAATGTGATCTGATTCTCTGACCCATCTGATTCCAATAATTCCAATAAGAGTTGACATGCGTAGTGACAAACCATCCAAACCAATTTAACAAGGAAAGCATATCTAAAATGATGATGATATATCATTGTCATCATTATCATCACCTTTAGAATCATCATAAACTAATGTCTTCTCTCCATGCTCACATGGTTTGGATGGTTTCATAGGATCTGATGTATCAGATGACTACTTTATGCTCCACTGTCTCATCTAGGATATGGTTCCTTTTATATCCTAGACATACGTTGGATATATAATTTAACGATATGGAGGTAAAATCAATGTGTTCACATGACATACTTCATGAGACTCCAAAACGGCTCTCATTGACTCCTACTGACCACTGTCTCAGCCAATACGCTACTCTTAATAAGAGTTCGGCTAGTCCATTCTTCCAATCTCCCAGGGGTGTCAATGACTCTCACCACATCTCCTCCTTTGAGATTGACTTCCACTGGAAGTTAATATTATTATTTTTATTTAATCTTCTTTCATCACATCTCCCTTTTCTGAGATTTTCCTCCTAGGGAAGTTTAATATTTCTTCCATTTGGGCACTACTTCCAACCATTCTGTTTGTTTCCTCTTTCTTGTGTTGCTTGAACCATGAATAGATAGTGAGCCTTTTATTGTAGTAGTTGGGGTGTCAAGTGCATTGACAACAGTGAAATAACACCTATTTTATAGGACACTTCCATGAGTATCTCTTTTCTTTTTTCTGTATAATTATTTTTTAGCTTGTTTAAATGTCTTTTGTGTTTCCATTTTTTTGCCTCTTATCATACATCATTTTTCATATTCTCTTTGTCACTACTCCACCTTCCCCACCTTATCTTACATTTCTATATATTTTGAAAAACACCTTGTCACCAATATTAAAATGCTTTGTCGTATATTTAATGTTTTCCCAATTTGTTTTTCTTACTGGTAACAGTTTGTCGAAAATTGACTTTATTTTTTGAGCAAACATTAGTTCAGCAGGTGACTTGCCTGAAAAAGCATTTGGGTTTGGAGTTATTCTATAAACCCTCAAAAATTGTGTCAATGCTGCATCAACAACTAGCTCATTTCTTAATTTCTTCAATGCTCCTTTAAATGTATCCACAAACCTTTCCACTTGCCCGTTTGATCCTGGGTGATACAGAGGAGCAGTCATTTGTTCAATGGAATACATCTTGCAAAAATTCTTAAATTCATTTGCTGTGAATTGTGTATCGTTATCAGAGACTATGGTATCCACGACACCATATCTAGCAAAACGTTCATGTAGAAATTCCACTGTTTCCCTGGATGTCAGTTTTCTACATTTACACATTTCTGGCCATTTTGAAAAGCTATCTACCACTATTAGATCATATGATCAGTTTAACAGTCCTGCGAGTCTATGTGTAGTCTGGACCATGGAATATCGGTCTTGGGCCATGGTTGAAATTTTATAGGTGGTGATTTCACTGCAAGAGCACAACATCTGCAGGATTTTACCAACTTCTCAGCATCTAGATCCATTTTTGACCAGTAAGTATAACTCCTCATAAGTGACATCATCCTAGAAATTCCTGGATGTCCAGTGTGGAATTCCTTTAACATTTGACCGTGTTGTGAGGTAGGCATTACAACCCTCTGTGCATACATAAGCACATTATCACATATTGAATACAAATTCAAAACTGTGTTACATCCAGCCACACGTTATTTTTTATTTGTTTCTTCTGATCTCACTATTTTTTCATTTTTATGATAAACTTGTCCATCTCTGCCTTAATTTTTATTTCCTACAATGTCACAGGCAATTCATGCACAACACTGCACAATATATTTTTTATTTCATTTCCGGTTTTTAATGTCATTATCACTGTGTCTTCTAGTGATTCACTGTATTTTGGTATTAACCTTGACAAACCATCTGCTTGTCCCAATTTTTTTGATGGCATATACTTCATTTTGAAGTCATGATTCAGTAAGATCATTCCCCAGCACTGCAATTTGTTGGCTGTATGTATTGAGATACCCTTTCTTTATCCATAGATCGACAATAATGGGCAGTGGTCTGTCTGCATATGGAACCTTCTTCCATGTATAAATTTATGGAAATTTTTTTACCACAAATATGATGGCTAATGCCTCTTTTTCTATTTGACTGTAACTTTTCTCAGCCAGCAATAACAAATGTAAAGCATGAACTACTGCTTTCAGGCTACCATCTTCATATTTGTGTAAAATCCCAGTTCCGATACCACTTTCACTAGCATCTGCTGCCACTGCTATTTCTAAACTTGGGTCAAAATGTGATAATGACAATTCTGACATTAAGACATTTTTAATGTCTTCAAAAGCTTTCTCGCATTTATCCTACCAGTTCCATGTAACGTCTTTTTTTAACAAATTATTCAGGGGTGCTCTTAAATCATGCATATTCGGTATGTATACCTGGTAGTAATTTCAGAGCCCCCAAAATGCTTGTAATGTTGTAATGTTTGTCGGGGAGGCATATTTTTTATTGCACTCACCCTAGATGAGTCTGGTCTGCGTCCATTTTCATCAATAATCTGCCCTAGATATTTTATTCTTGGTATAAAAAATTCACACTTTTCCTCACTGAGCTTAAACCCATAATCTTTTATTCTTTGGAAGACCTTTTTAACATGCTCAGCATGCTGACCCTGAGATTCACTTTTTATGAGTATGTCGTCAAGCTAAGCTACAGCGAAATCTGAACCTACAAACATAATGTCCATAACTTGTTGGAAAATACTAAGTGCTACCGTTATACCAAAGAGGAGTCGATTAAATTTATACAACCCTTTATGGGTATTTATTGTCAATAATTCTGAACATTCCTCATCGACTTTTACCTGCAGATATGCTTCAGATAGGTTCGACTTTGAAAAAAAATTTTCCTCCATGCAACTTCGTGAAAATTTCCTCCAGACTTGGTAATGGGTAATTATATGGCATCAAACATTCATTTAATCCCATTGAAAAATCAGCTCATACTCGGATTTTATTTTTTCCTTGACATAATCTGTTGGGGATGCCCATTTTTGTGTAATCAATTTTTTCAATAATGCCAAGCTTTTCAAGTCTATCCAATTCTTCGTTGACTTGTTTCAATGCTGTGAAAGGTACCATTTGTTTTGGTTTAAAATCCTGTACAGTATTTTCTTTCACTTGAAACTTCACCTCTGTTTTAGTGCAAAGACCCAATTCATCAAAAGAAACTTCATGAAAATTTTAAAAAAATTTTTTTTAAAAAATCCTCCGACACCTTATTTTTACTGGTGAAAGAACGATTCTAATTTTCACAAAAAATATTTATAGGGAGGTCCCATAAGTTAAATAGTTCTATCCAAACTGTTCCAAAAACATTTGTCGTATTTGAAGGTTTTTCCATTAAATGTAACATTACTTATAATGTCACTCATAAAATGCAATTTTTTTCCTGAAACACCTCATGCAATTTTCAAAGTTTCCTTTAATCTTGGTTTCCCTATTTTCTCCATGTATCTGTATTAATTATCGTGATATCATTGCCCGTATCCAATTGTAACTTGATATTCACATTATTCATTTTTATGAACACAAATTTTCTTTTCTGAGCCCCGCTTAGAATTTTTGTTAACAATACATTCTTTCTAGAATTTGTTTTTGTTTGAACCTTTTTTCTGTTTCGCTATACAATGTGAGCTTTTAGGTCCAATTTTTCAATATTCAAAACATTTATGATTTTTAAAAGGACAATTCTAAAATGTAAACCTCAGCACCCATAGCATGGATTTGGTCTTGACGTTCAGTTTTTCCTTTTTCTTATCTGTTTCAGGTCGATATGCATGTATCTGAGAGCAATCTTTTTCTTCAATCTTATCTGTGTCATGTCTTAAATTTATAATCCTTAGGCATTCTTCAGTTACTGCCTGTAGAGTTAATTTTTGGTCCTGTTCTAATTTTGTTAATATATGGGAATGTATATCAGCATCTTTTCTTGCTGTTAACCCTTGAACAAAAATTAGACATTTGAAGAAATCTGGGGTGGATTCATTTAATTTGAATTTTTCACACTCTCTGTTAATGACCTCAGCATGGGTGATGAAATCTCCATCATCTTTTTTAACTAAATTTAAACACTGCCAACAAGTATTGAACAGGGAACTTCTTTCACTGAAAATTCTCGATAACGTGCTAGGTGATGAGAGGTTAGACTATGATGGAGAGAAAAAACAGGTGTCTCGAAGTAGAGGAGATACATGGTTATCCTTACTGGAAGAAATGAGAAGATGATGAGCAATGCATACAGAATTGACATTAGTGAGAATATTCATAAACTGGTATTTTTGATAAATGTTCCATGTGATATTTGTTCCACCCTAATGTGTTACTCTTATCATCATAAAATACTCATAGATCAATAATTAATGTAAGAAACATGCAATGAATGCTACTGCATTTCAAAAACATGTATGATAGAAAACGAATTAATAAAATAGCTACTAAGTGACTTTAGCTTCAGTTTGAACTTATGACCTTGTGGTGAATATATACCAAAACATTTAATCTTGATAATGTAAAACCTTCATCAACAACTTATTACCAGGTACATACAACACACACACACACACACACATCATTTAATGTTCTCAGTATTTAAAATAAGAGCTATTAATAGTTTCTTGCCATACAGACACTGAGATTAGGCAGGTTTATATGAATTTTCTAATCTATCTAATTTCAGTGTCTCTGTAGCAAGAAACTAACAGTAGCTCTTATTTATATACTGTGTACATTAAATTATATTTATCTCTCATTGGCTGGTTTACTTTTTTTGTTGATACTACCTTAATGGAATAGTAAATTATATATATATACATATATATATATATATATATATATATATATACATACACACACATATATGTATGTGTGTATATATATACACACACATACATGTATGTGTATATATATATATAAATTATTATTTATATATATAGGGTGATAAATTGAATATTATTTCAATTTAAAATCAAGTGGCCTAGCATATAAAAAAATCTGAAAATTCAGAAAAAATTGTATTACACGTGTATAAGGGATGACCACGAGGTGGGTGTCCAATATGCTAGAAAGAGGTCATCAACAACCGAACCACAAAGAAAAATAATGTTCTCCAGAAAAAACTTCGCAAAACACCAGAACAAGACAAAATGAGAAATATACAGAATAAAGAATTAGTTGTGTACCGCAGTTTTTTCTTTGTGGTTGGGTTGTTGATGACCTCTTTCTAGCATAATGGATGTCCACCTAGTGGTCATCCCTTATACACGTATATATATATATATATATATATATATATATATACACACACACACACATACATATATACGTACATATGTGCTTATATATATCTATATATATGCTTGTCTTTCTATTCTATCATTTTCTGTATCTGTGAAGTGTAACATTTTCACTAAGTGAACTTATTCATTCTCAAGCCAAGCTCTTACATGTTCCATGATGATATATGTGTCATTATTTTCGAAAGATATGACATCAGTGATTTCACATTCTGGCACACACTCAAAATGCACTTAAACCAAAGCAAAGATACATTGTATTAGTTTTGCAGTGATTCTATATACAATTTTTACATCCATCAGTTTTAACATTCTTATAAATCAGTTCTCTTATGCGTCACTCTATCAATCCAAGCATGTAATAATGTTGTGTCAATCATTAGAGTTAAAGCATTTCTCTATCATCTTCTTTGCTACAGGGTGTGGGTTGTGGTAACTCTACAAACACTAATGAGTTCAATATTGTCACTTCAGATCTTTTCATGTTGAACTAGCAATACTTTCTATATACTAGTAATATATACTGAAAGCATATTGGTTGTTGTTTAGCCATAGGTAAGCTTGATATCAATGTTATTTCTTAAGGGTCTCTCGGACTACATAGTGAAAGGTGTCTTTTCTTTAATAAGAGGGCCAGCTATGATTTGAGGGAGATTTGCTGCTAGTTTTAGAAAGTGTATGACTGCTTAAAGTTTTTCCCTTATTTTATTGGATACTGTAGATTTAGTAGATGATGTCTGAAATAAAAGATCAGAATACCTCCAATAAAAGTTTTTAGAGTTTAGAACCAAATTGCCTTGTGGTATTTGTTTCAACTCTTTGTGTTCTGAGTTCAAATCCTGTTGAGTTTAAATTTGTTTTTCATCCATGTGGGATTGATAAAATAAGATACCATCGAGAATTGTGGATAAGTGAAGGGATTAAACAAGATGCCTTGTGCTGTTTGTTCCAACTGTTTTGTGTCTTGAGTCATTGTGTTGTTAGTCTAAACCATCATTCAGATTAACATAAATCCTGGATATTTGGTACTCCATGTTGAGTCAACCTTGTTGCAAGCATTTAGATCAGGTCTCCAGTTTGTGGATAACTTACCACTGAACCTGACCAGTCTTAGAGATCCTGAAAAAATATAGTCTTGGGCATTGTTCTTCATTCTCTGATGAAATGATAGAAGAAAATGACCTTGTAGTTAAGACCATTCCATCTTTTATCTATATCTGCAATATATAATGTAACATTGCCTTTTTTCTTTCAAGATTGCAACATGTGGTTTATGTGAGATTAAATTACAATTTCTATCAAGTCCTTTACTAGATAGAAGTTACCCTAAAGGCTAAAGGCATATGAATTACACTGGAGTTAGGCTCCTCTTGATATACTTCACATAAGGATTCTAATGCATCACTTTGATTTAAAAATCACTGAGTCTTAGTGCATTCATCAATCACAAACTGTTTCTCTGATAAAATCACCTTTAAACTTTTATGACACACAAAGTATTCACAGACTCCCCGCATATGACATTCAGAAAGTTTCCACTTTTCGCTTGAAAGAATATCCAGGTGTCACTCTTTTCATCTGGCCAAGTTTGTCATTTGATGTTATAATTAGATATCTTTGAAACTAAATTCAATTTACGTTTTCATTTGAAAACTTCCCAAACTAACCAGCAGCAGGGAAATATAGAAATAAAGACAGATTATCAGATGAAGCATAGAAACTGAAATAGCAGACTGATGTATTGATACTACTGTATGTGAAAACAAAGAGCTGCTGGTTACAATTATCCCAGAATACACATACATACTTATGTGCATGCTCATGCACACACAGAGACACACAAGGCCCCTCCAACTTTAATACGTATATGCATATATGTTAGAGAAAGAGAGTGTGTGAGAGAGAATATACATAAATTTATATACATATATGCACGTGTATAAATACACACACACATCTGAGTGTGACACACAGTGCACCTGTACAGGCGATATCAATTTGATGGAAGGAGTGAACTAATGTGTAGCATAAACATTTGATCACAATAAGCAACTCATCTGTGTAGGTTTTTCAGTAAGAAATTGCAAAACAGTCTTTCTCCAACTTGAGCAACCAGCAAATTAATAGTGTAATGTAATATAATATAATATAATATAACACAATATAATATGATATAAACACATGGGTATATCACTAAGAAGTTCACTTGCCAACTTTGTGGTTTCAGGTTCAAATCCCACTGCACAATGCTTAGGGCAAGTGTCTTCTACAGTAGCCCAGTTGTTAACCAGTCTTGCATGCAAGTGAGTTTGAAAGACAAAAACTGAGAGAAGTAACCTTTTTTTCGTCTTTTACTTGTTTCCGTCATTACACTGTGGCCATGCTGGGGCACCACTTTGAAGAATTTTAGTCAAACAAATCAAACCCAGTACTTATAATTTTCAGCCTGCTAGCAGTCACTTTTGCTGAATCACTAAGATATGGGGATGTAAACACACCAACACTGGTTATATATTTATGTCTTTATATATGTGGAGAGAGTGCAGACCTCCGCCAAGCAGCTCATCGCCACCCATATACACGCATGCTGAAAATCGCCCAATTTCCCAAACCAATGCTGGTAAAAACATAACCTCCTCACATACTTATCTTGACAATCGTCATCATCAACACTGTCTCTGCTTTCACCAAAATCACCGTCAAAACTACGATCACCACAATCAGTTTCTTTACACTGGTGAAAATCCATTATCCGATACTCATGGGACCGAGATTGTTGCAGATTTTTGATTTTTCTAATTTCGGAGTGCTTTATTAAAAAAAAAAAATTGCATCTGCAAATTGGAACAGTCTGAGAAAAGAAAGCATGTCTAAACACAATAGCTTATAGACATACTCTGAATGTAGTTCTATATAAATCTTAATTTTTTTTATACTTAAGATCATCAGAAATGTTAAGATATCAGCCTCTACCCACATTGTCATGCTTTGATTAAAAGGTTACAGCATGGATTAGATTACTTAGATAAGTTTCAACCGAAGTTGGCTCAGGCCATGTCTAATTTAACCACACCACCTGGAAGAGATACACAGTCAGCTCTGGGGAATCGTAGCCCATTCAAGCAAAGGGTTGTTTTCAGAGACATATCTGGGTGTGGGTGGTTTATCTGGTATTTGTTGGGGATAATCATCTAGTGATCGTTTAAATGCCATGAAGTCACTTTCCTCCTTTATGTGTGTCTGGCATGATGTTGAAGAGAGCAGAGCCAATTGTGGTGAAATAGTGTTGTGATATGACACGAACATTTCTGAAGTGGATGGATGGTACGGGAGCCAAGCCTCAGACGAATTTTAAAGATGGGTAATGTTGATGGAATATTTTCCACATCATACAGATGATATAGAGCTCACAGCAGCGGTGGAGAGTGCAAAGCCTGAGCTTTTTGAGTCGATCCCAATAGTCAAGGCTTGTCATGTCATCCTCCACAGACCTCCACCAAGCAACTCATTTTAAGATAGATACGCAAGTAAAATTACTAATAGAGAAATGAAAATAAACTTTAGAAACAGCAACGCCACCATAGGTTATGTGGAAACGATGAAGTGTTTTCAAGGGAGATAATCAAAGAATGTAATGTAATACTTCATGTAAACTAAATATAACAAATGAAAATCCTTCAAGAATCCATAAAAATTCCCGGATCACTACTAAAATTTCATCATTTGTTTCTTGCATCATTACCAAGTTTTCCTGCAAGTTTCATCAAATACTGTTCACAACTTTTTGGAGTTATTTTGCACACAGACGGTCAAACCAACACCAAGGCAAACATAACCTCCTTCCTTGGCAGAGGTAATGAATAATGATGGCAGTGTTAGTTATGACACAACACAATAAACACATAAACAGCACACATACTACAAGCAAAATAGGCACATGACTAATTGACTAATTTAGTAATCAGTCTTTAAATTCTGACCTAAACATCTAAATATCTTAACAAATTTGAGTGATAAGGGTTATAGAAATCACATTTGCTTATCACAAAGGAATCAGTTATAGATAGCAATGACACCTTACATCCTGATAATATTGTGAAAGTCTAGAAATGCTGATGATTATGATGAGTCTAAGAACTTCATTGTTCAAACAAACTTTAAAGAACTCAAATGAAAAATATGTTAAAACCTAGATAAGAAAACTAGAACCAGGAGCAGTCATATTCTTCATTATGTCAGCATCAAAAACTGTTTGCAATATTAATGCATCCATGCATGTATGTATGTGTCTTTCTTTGTGTTTTATTTGTTCTTCTTAAGAGATTTCAAACTGGTCACTGATAAATCGACAAGGCTTATTGAGTCAAGAAGGTTCCCAGAGTTTGTAAACATGTGGTTGAGTTGGTGTTTTCATTGAACTGTTGATGCACACGTTGAAGTGTGTGCATCTATTCATCTAAGGGTTTTCAGATGGAGAATCATCAGAATGTCTTCCAAATCTTCCCTGTGCTGCTAATGGATTGGATTTGGAGAGTGAATGTCAGTTTCTTTTGCTCTCTCTCTGAAAATACTGGAATTTCTAGAGTCTTGTGTAAATTTGTAGGTACATAGCCTAATGCACTTATGATGATAGGTACAAATGAAAATTTATAGTCAGGGTACAAAAGTTGTATGTTCCACATTAATTTACCATAAATGTTCTCTTTTTTCCCCATACTTTTGTGGTACATTCACCTCTGTCAGGCAGCTATCCTCAACAACAGTGCATGATTTTTGTTCCATAGAACCATATCAAGTCTGTTTGCACTGAATTGTTGTTTTTATTGGGGTGGTCCACCAGTATACTTTGTTTTTAAAGATATATATGTCAGGGCAATCCTTTGTGTGGATAGCATTGTAAATAGTCTTTACAACTATATCATCCCTCATGGGCAAGCAGTATCATGTAGACATTTTGAGAACAGCTGTAGATGTTGTGGAAGATATCTGCCACACTGATATACAGAGCCAACATTTTCTATCATAATGTAGAGGTTTTATGGTATCCCTATCTCTCTAGTTTATCAGGTATTTTGTAGCTATCTCCTGTTCCTGGATAGCAAAAGCACATCCTTGTAGGTGGGATGTAATGCATCTATCACAGATCCAAGAGAGAGTACTTTTCCTGTCAATGCTGTTGTTATCCTCTTGCTTACAGGATATGTACCCAAGCATTGCTGTCTGCTTCTCCTCCAAGCTTATGCTTAGGTAGGCCAGTCCAACCTTCTCTGGATTGCATAAGTCATTTGTATTTTCAGAGTAGCTGCTCAGTAGTTCCTCCCTAACACTGAAAACGTTATTACCTTCACTTTTGAATATGCATGTAATGTACTCATTTCTTTCTTTACCAATAAGCAGATGTTGTCCAAGTGATACACTGTGACATTCAAAGGCTATTTAGACTGACATTATGCCTCTACCACAATCTCTTCATCTCACATAAACACTATCAGTGTCACCAATAATGTAGAGGTTGCCAGTGGTGGTCAGTACCTTTCTAGTTTTGATGTTTGGCTGTGGATTTTATCAAATGTTCAGTCCAATAGCTCAAATGCTGGTACTAGCACTGACACTGCAAAAGCATTCAGATATGGTCTTCTTAAATGCAGACAACTCTAAGTTCCATATTTCCTGGAGTCGATAGGTGTGTGTGCACGCGTGCATGTGCATGTATGTGCTCTCTCTTCTATTTTTAATTATTTGGAGTCTTCCTGCAAGAAAGGAGCTGATTTCTGACAAAGATGCAATGCATCATCATGGGAATGTAGATAACAAAAGCAATTTCACACTTTGAACTAAAGAAACACTAATGTTTGAATGCTTGGGTAGGCCACAATAAGAACTGGGCCATTACCTCTGCTGGTAACAAGTAGGTTTTTTTTCTTTTTTTCTGTAAAACATAGATTCTATGTTGCTTGTGTAGAAACTGCAAAGCTGCATGGCAGTGAGACATGGGCACTGAATACAGAGGATGTGTGAAATAAAGCTAGCATACTCTACTGGATGAGCATGTTAGTGTGCATGAATGACATGAATTAGATGAATGGAGGGATAAGCTGTGTATAAGAACAATTAATTGTAATGTGACAGAATGAAGCCTGCATTGGAGCAGACATGTAATGAATATGGAGGATTATAGATAAGGAAAGAAGTGCCAGGAGATCCAAATGAAAGAAAATTGTGGAAGACCATGGAAAGCATATTTAAAAAAGATGAAAGCTAATTCCAGGATGCTGAATGTCATAAAGATGACAAAAGAATGCAACAAAAGTAGGAATGCAGTGTGGTAAAAGACACATCCAACCCAAGCAAAAAGGAAAAGTGGACGTAAAAATGATGATTATTGATATATATTTATATATATTTTAATCTGTAAAGCTCAATTTAATTTTAATTTTTTATAAACTGATTTTCATTGAGTTTTTACCTGTAATTTTGGATTTTGTCCCTAATATTATTATGTATATAAATATATACACACACAGATATATCATCTTAACTGTACATAGGTGATTTAGGAGCTTAGAGTTTCACGAAAAAGCCTGTTGAAATACTTGCATGAAACTATGGGCCCTTGAGTCACTTACGTAATTTTACAGCCAAGCGGTAAAAGGAATATATATACTCTTTCTTAAGTATTAGGTTCTATTTCTCCTATTTGAACCATCAAGCCTATACTCACCCATTCATACATACAAACATGCATGTTTGTGGACATGTATTCTATGGATGTACATGTGTGTTGTTTCTCTGTATGTGGGTGTGTGGTTTGAATATTTATTTGTAAATTTCTTTCAAAATTTCTCAGATTTTTTTAAAACCATCTTCTTTCCTTTTTCTTTTGTTTATAGTTTTTATTTTTCATAATTTCTATTTGGTTCACTTATCAGCTCAACTTGCTTAGTTCCTTTCCAACAATGGTTAAGTTGGATTTAGTTAATCTCACATCAATAATAGGATATTATTATTGTTGTTTTTGTTACTAACAGCAGCAACAACAACAATGAATAAATAAAAGGCTGCTTACAAGTGAAAGCAATGCATTCACTACTGAATTTTAATCTTGTGAAGATTATAAGAAAAATATGAGAATGTTTGAGAATGTGGTTGTATTAACAATGCATGAGTAACACACATGCACATACACATATAGACATACACTTTCATATAGTTGTGCATAAGCGAGCAATTACTTATATGCATGTAAACTATATAGTATATAGATATGAATACTCATACACATACAATCACACACATATATTTTCCCACCACCTTGTATGTATATATGTTTGAATTTGTTTTAAAATATTCATCATTCAAATATATGTGCATATATATCAATATATGTATATTTTTATGTGTATATATTTTTAACTTCATATATTTGTTTGTGTATGCACATATGTTTAGATCCTGTTTTTTTTTGTTTGTTTTTTGGAAATCTTCTCCTTGATATTTGTCAAAATCTGATAAAGTGAACAGAAACATCCTTTATAATATTAATATAAAATGCAAATCTATAGGAAACGTGTTATGGTAAATGTTTGTCGCTTGTGAATGCAAATATTTCAGAAACAATCTATCACTTTAACTTTTACAAGTAAACACCAAACTGAACAATTGTTGGCATTTTGTCTACCTTAGCTTTGTGATAATAACACAGAATGGTGAGATGTAAGGATAACATCAGATGAAGCCAGTAACAAACATAACATATGCTATGGTATTCGCATTTTCAGTGGCCCTGTGCTCAGTTTTTGTGGGTGTTTAAGGCTTATTCAATACTCATAATATTTCTGAGATCCAAAAAACATTAAATTAGATAAATTATGATAATTAAATTAAATGACAATGCCAAATAGACAGATTACTGTATTGTTTATGTTTTGCTTTCATTTTCGGATGCTAAATTAACAGACATAACATTCTATTTTTCTATTTTTGATGCATTAAGCTCATCATAATTAATTTCGAACATCATTTTGCTCGTAAATTATAATCAATAAAATAAATCAGATTTTTATTGATATGTCATAAACAATGTAGCTATACCCATTAAATCAAATTAAAATTTTTACACAGGTAAGAAAGATTTTATTGTAAACAGTTTCAACCTGATGTTGTAAGTGAAACTATAGCACATGTAACTTGTTTGAATGATATATTCATTTACAACATTAAACCACAAAACAAATCTACATTATGTTTGGGTTGTGTATCTGAAGAGAATATTTCATATTTAGATATTATCAGTTGCTTAAATGATAATACTATGTCTCAGTAAATTTTCAGAATTTTGAGGCAATTAAACTTTGTGTTTTGGATTTGAATTAGAATGAAATGAGTATCTCCTGAGGAATGGTCTACTAATTTGACATCTTCTAGAATGGGTCTTCTATATGTCTTAAACATGCCAGTTAGCAGTTTATAAAATTTTTGGTAAAATAACTCATAGTGGAGTCTTTGTATTCATTTATCTCTCAGCCCTGTGGTAGCTGATTTCCATTTATTGGTTCTTCAAATATGCTGCTGGATTGGTAGAAATAATTGTATGGTAGAAAAGTGAGCTGACTAGTAAAATACACACCTAGAAACACCAAAAGTGACAGGTTTGTGTGCTCCAACATATACCAGCTAATCTTGATAACATGGGTTCTTCTGCAAGAAGCTGCACTCAGAAAATAGGTGTTTACAGTTCAAGAAAATAGCAAGGTTACTATTTAGGATCCATACACTAACTTACTCTGGCCTTGATCAGTATGCAGTGGATGTTACTGTGCAGACACCTGATTTTTCATGACTCATGAAATTGCACTGAAATCATACAAGATTTCTCTCTGAGATATTAACCTATTTTCTAGAAGTTCTGTAAAGTTTAACCATAAATTAATGTATCAATCAATGAATGTTAATGTATGAATCGATGAATGGCGTAATAAAACCTTATCTGATCCAGAATTTGGCACAACTTTAATGGATAACAGGCAGCCAAAACTAACCTCATGATAACAAAAGTAAATTTGCTCATGCATCCATAAACACACTGATACAGAAACTATACATGTTGCCTGACATAACCAACTACCCTGTATATTCTAAAAAGAAGGTATGTGTACAAAATATGCCTATAATAAGCTGACTTCAGTTTACTATTACTAAAGGACATACAAAAGGAATTATTCATGGGGCTATTTGCTACTAAAAAAACGTATCCATTCGCCTTCACAAATGGTCCTCCCAGCTCCATACTGAGCATATTCCATATAACATTATATATATAAAATTATATATATATATATATATATATATATATATATATATGCATATGTGTGTATATGTGTATATATATGTACAAATGCATATCTATATATATATATGTGTGTATGCATGTCTCTCTCTCTCTATATATATAGTAATATATACACGTATGTATGTATACTTGTTTGCTTGTGTATCGACGTGTGTTCATATCTGTATATGATAATAACCATATAAATACTGCTTGGTTGATTTTGCTAGTCATCAATTATATCATATTGAGAAATGGGGAGAGAATAAAAGAGAGATATAGAGAGAGTTAAAATAAAGAGTGCAGGATGAGTGCACATGCTAGGTTTGGTGGTAGCCAATGTATAAAAGAAGATTACACAAGTACTCATACAGTGAGAAAGAAAGAATCCTTGAGATAGATGATGAGGAAGATGAAGGGGTGTAAATGACAGAGTAAATTATGAGAGAAGTTATACAAATGATAAGTTTGTTTTATTTAACTGTCAGGTGATAAATATTTTTTTAAAAAAATTAGTATCATGTTATTTCATATGAGCCAAAAAATAATTTGATAAAAGTTGAATTATTATTATTGTATGTGTATCATATTTCCTGATATTACCTATAGTATCAAAAAGTATACTGCCAAAGTTACCTGTCATATAATGGGTATATATCAAGAGTGCAGTGAATTCACCAGGAGGAGTGGAAAATCCAATGTTTCAGACAGTGCACTTCTTCAAGGAAAAGTTAAAAGGAGAGAAATAAATGAGAGAAAGCAGAGTTTTGCTTCCTTTAAGTCAAACATGAAATTGCCTGCTACTGATTAAGAATGCAGAACCATGTAATTGCCTGCTACTGATTAAGAATGCAGAACCATGTGAACTTCATACCTGAACATGAAGTGCTAGGAGAAACAGTGTGGGAAGGAAGAAAGAAAAAGTTATACATATAGGCGCAGGAGTGGCTGTGTGGCAACTAGCTTGCTTACCAACTACATGGTTCCGGGTTCAGTCCCACTGTGTGGCACCTTGGGCAAGAGTCTTCTACTATAGCCTCGGGCCGACCAAAGCCTTGTGAGTGGATTTGGCAGACAGAAACTGAAAGAAGCCCTTCGTATATATGTATGTATGTGTGGGGGTGTGTGTGTATGTTTGTGTGTATGTGTGTGTCCCCAACATCGCTTGACAACCAATGGTAGTGTGTTTACTTTCCCGTAACTTAGCAGGAATAAGTACTAGGCTTACAAAGAATAAGTCCTGGGATCGATTTGCTCGACTAAAAGCGGTGCTCCAGCATGGCCACAGTCAAATGACTGAAAAGAGTAGAAGAGTAATATAACAAGAAATCAGAATTTTTTTTGTATTATTATAATCTGCAATTTCCATTTTTTTTTATGCAATAACACAGCAAGTAATATTTCCATAATTCTCAATTCTAATATATATTTGAAGCAACATACAGCAACAACTGAGACTTCACACTGGATTGTAATAATGGAATAAGCTGATGTACTTCAAGAGAAAACTGATGGGATTTAGCCTAACTACCTACAT
>NC_068989.1:39272955-39285455 GCF_001194135.2 Octopus bimaculoides | reverse complement strand
ATATATACATACAGGAAGTGAGCATGGGACGAGACAGGTAATCCCGTTTACTTCCTGTTAAAATAGGGAATTGAGAATACAGCGGGAACTTGGCGTAGATGGTACAAAATACGAGAGGGAGCTGCATATGGATTGGACCGCTTACCACCTACCTTTGAACCATCGAGGACTGGACATGAGATTCTTTGGGTATTGTACCTGTAGTTATATAATTTCAATCTTTGAATATTAATTCCCTGTTTGAACAATTTTTGTTGTTGAGATCAGAAGTTTACTCCTTTTATACATAAGAATTTGCCTGATTGTAACAAATTGGGGGCTCGTCTGGCTTCCAATGGGATGGAAGCTGGATGGTAGCTGGTTGTACAAATGTGATGAACACTTAGGATTCGTGATAATTCACGAAATAAGGAAGCTTCGAACTAACGTCCACGGTCAGTGGTTATCTTAGCTGGAACACCAAAACAAGCAATCCAATTAGAAACGAAAGCTCAAGCACCTGACTCAGCAGAAATGTCCACTATTGGAATGGCTTCAGGCCAACGAGAGAAGCAATCGATACATGTCAATATGTATGTGAAACCACGACTGACAGGCCATGGTCCAACCAGATCAATGTGGGCATGGTGAAAGTGAGTCTTCAGAAGAGAAAACTGTCCAAGAGGAGTGTGAATGTGCCTGTGGATTTTAGAACGCTGGCATTTCACACAAGAATGTGCCCAAGTGGTGATCATACAGTGCATATTAGGCCAGAAAAACTGAGCTGTAATAAGCTTCACCAAGGCAGCAATGCCAGGATGTGACAGTGAATGCAAGGCATCAAAAATGGAACGCTGGTGGTTCGCAGGTACAAACGGCCTGGGAGAACCAGTAACTGTCTCACAAAGGATTGTGCCTTCAGCAGACAGAAGTGGAAGATAGGCAAACTTGCTACAGGACAACTTGGTAGAAGTTAGATCCAATGTGTCCAGAGCTAGCTGATCCTGTGCAATGGCAGTTAAATTGATTGCAGCAAGAGATGAAAAAGAACACACACAGAGATGAGAGAGTACATCAGCAGGTACCTTCTCTGTTCCAGGTATATGCTGAATGTCACTCGTGAACTGGAAAATGTAGTCCAGGTGACAAAAAGCATGATGCGAGTGTCTGTCCAACCTAAATGACAGCGCAAATGTAAGAGGCTTGTGATCAGTATAAATCACAAAATCTCAGCCCTCGAGTTGATGTTGAAAATGATGAACCAACAGGTAGATTGCTAAGAGTTCACAATCAAACGTACTGTAATGACATTCAGCTGGCTTTAATTGATGAGATAAGAATGCCAAAGGTCGAGTTTGATTATCAACAGTGTGTTGTAAAATGGCACCAACCGCAGAATCTGATGCATCAACTGTTAGAGAGAAACGAGCATCAGGAACCGGATGTGCAAGCAAAGGAACACAAGCTATTTCCTTCTTGATTGAATCAAAAGATAATGCTTCAGCAGATAAAGTGATAGGAGAATTTTTTTTATTTGCTTTCAATAGTTGTGTAACTTGTCTGCACATTTAGGTATGAATCTCCTGTAGAAGTTGATGATTCCCAAGAAATGACACAGTTGGCATGAAGGAGTGGGAAGAGAGATACGTTGAATTGCATTGACTTTGGAGGAGAGAGGTTAGATAGCATTAGAGTCAATATAATGACCGCCAGAGAGGTCTGTCTGAAAACACACTTATCGGGGTTGATTTGCACATTGTAGGTGTGAAGACACTGAAAATGTTGAGATAAATGTTGGAGGTGATTTTCATGTGTGTCGTTAGCTATGAGCAAATCATCCATGGAAGCGAACACTCAGTCAAGTCCATGGACAACTTCATCAATAAACCTCTGGAATGTGCTCGTTGCATTCCGCAAACCGAAGCTCATAAATAGGAACTCAAAACTACCAAAAGGAGTGGTAATGGCAATTTTTGGAATGTCGTCAGGGTTCATTGGAATTTGATGATAAGTCCGGATGAGGTCAACCTTGGAAAAAATAGTACAACTATGCAAGTTTAAAGAAAAATCCTGGAGATTCCTTATCGGATAGCGATTGGAGATGCCCAAGGGCTGGTGGAGGGGCAAATAAGGCCGAGTTGAAGAATATGCTTAAACTCAGATCGAGCCTTTTTAAGCCGATCAGGGGCAAGTCACCGTGGACTTGAAAAACGGGTGGTCCAGAAGTAGTGATATAATGGCGAGTCGAGTGTATGACTTTAACTGATTTGAAAGTTGGATCTACCAGCTGTGGGAAAGAAGCCAAAACAGAGTGGAACTGATCTCCAGCAGTGGTGACAAAAAATAACAGGCTGAAAACAGTATAAGTAGTAATGTGAGCAGGCGTAAACAAAGACATGAGTTTCAATAACAGTTTCAATAATTATTTCTGTTACAGACATTGTCAAAACCCCTGGGAGGTTCCCCCAAGGAAAGAAACTATTACTATTTAAGTACATTCTTCTAAACAGATGTGTTGAAATTTTATCATAATTAGCACCATGTTGATGTGTTTTATCCATTGAATCAAGTCATTTTTAGTCAGATTGGAGTTTTGTCCGGATACCTCCTCTGATGATAAACAGGGATAGAAAATGTTTGGGGTATATGTCTAGCAATTATCTCCAGATATTATCTTGAGGAGATGCAAATTACTGTCATCACTTCCTGAGGAAAACAACTAGAGGAGTTACTGGGGCTTGCTTTTGTGTCATGTTTAAAGTTATACACAGCTACTATGATGTCTTGTGTGCAGTAAGTTATGCTGTGTATAGCGTGTTAAAAGTTTTCTTCACTGTTATTGCCAAAGTTAATGTAAGATGGTCTATAGAGCCAATTATATGTAGGATTGCATGAATGATCAAAAACACAAATATACATATGGGTACACACATACCCACACACACAAAATCAATATCTATCTATCTATTTACACACACACATCCATATACACATTCCCACACATGCATGTGTGTGTGTGCGTGTGTGTAAAAAAAAGAAGGAATGTAAAACAAAAAAGTCGATATTCCATAATTTTTATTTTCAGAGATTTATCAGTTTATGAAAGATATTAAAAATGTCATCATGATAGCCTTAGATATCATATAAAGTAGATAACATTGAGATAATATAGTAATATCAATAAGATAATGTCTAAAAATAAATATTTTTAATTTCCTATCAAGTTGAAGATATTGAGAAAACTTTTTTCTCTGATTGGAGGAATTTTATATCATGAAGAATATCTACAAACGTGCACACACACATGCACATGCACTCACACATAAACACTCATCTATATGTGTGTGTGTGTATGTATTTACCTGTGTACATATATACCATCATCGTTTTAATGTTTAATGTTACATAGGGCAGATAGAATTCATTGAGGTAGATTTTTCTATGGCCAAATGTACTTCCTATCACCACCATACCTCATCTATTTCCAAGTAAGGTAGTATTTCTCCATGACCAGATATATTTCCATGGAAGACTGGAAATGAACAACACCACTTGTTGTTGTGATGCTCATTTTCAACTATCATAGACAAGAAGACAGAAACACATATAGATATAGGCATACTCACACACTTACTCACACACACATGCATATATATATATATATATATATATATATATATACATACATACATATATGTATGTATATACAAATAATCAATGTGAAGGCACATGGCTCAGTGGTTAGAGTGTCGGGCTCACAATCGCGAGGTAGTGCATTTGATTCTCGAACCAGGCTCTGTATTGTGTTCTTGAGCAAGACACTTTATTTCACACTGCTTCAGTTCACTCAGCTGAACTGGGCAAGACAGTGTGTGAAAGAAAATCATGATGTCATAGGAGAGAAATGTGTCCATATGGATGATGGTGCACTTGCATTTAATGGTGCTGCAAAGAAAGAGGCTTGGAAATGCCATTATGAAAGACTGTTAAATGTGGAAAATGAATAGGTAGAGGAGAGTCAACCTAATTGAGCGACCAGCTACCTGAATCGACAGTTCCTTGGTAGATAAAACAATTAAGGATATGAAGACAGGGAAAGCCCCAGCCCATTAGGAATCACTGCTGAGATGCTTAAAATATCTGGTGGTATGGGTTATGGTCTAGTCAGCCGTATTGTAAATCAGGTGGTCCACAAAGGAGTCATACCCAATGACTGGTGTAGTAGCACCATAGTCAACTGCTACAAAGGTAATGGTGATGCCTTAGATAGTTGTGTAAAGAAGTGGCACTCTCTAACTGTGGAGAGAGCCTGTAGTAGAGGTAGACTCAGGAAGACATGGGATGAAGTTGTGAAGCATGGTCTTCAAACTTTGTGTCTCACAGAAGCAATGACTAGTGACTAAGACCTTTGGCAATATGCTGTGCTTGAGAAGACCCATCAAGCCAAGTGAAATCATAGTTACGGCTGATGCTGGTGTTACATAACTGGCACCTGTGCTAGTGGCATGTAAAGAGCACCTTTCGAACATTAGGCCTGATGGAGACAAGGTCCTCACGGTAAGGAACATAGGCAAACTTCTTTTCTGCTTCTCCCTTGGCTAGATATACCTGTCTCCTAGCTTCCCTTCTGGTTATCTGATACAGTTCCCCGCTACCCCAACTTTTCCAGGCCTGTTTCTTTGCTCTAATGGCCCTATCTAACACATCATTCCACCACTATGTCACCCTAAATCTGGAAGGGACTTTGCACCAGCCACAAATTTTGTCTGTGGCACTCAGCTAGGGGATACATTTGTCACCAGGGAGGGTTTTTGTATTTAAGAGCAACCATGCATCTCACTGTCTGGTGAGAATGTAATCGATCTGGCTTGCAAAGTTACCTGATTGGTAAGTAATCAGGTGGCTGGCGTTGCAGATCAATAGGTTATTTGCATCACAGAACTCCAGTAGCCTTCTTCCCCCTTCATTTTGGGGACCATTTCCATTGTCTTCATTGACACCATGGAAGATACCAGTCTGCCCTCTGACATGCCCATTGAAATCCCCAGCCACAAAGATGAGATCATTGTCACTCGTCTTCGAAGTAGCCTGCTGAAAAATATCATAAAAGTGGTCCTTCTAGTCATTTGGTAGGCCTGTGTGGAGCATAGGCAAAGATAATTGTCACTATACTATTCTGCCAGACTAGCCTGAGCTTAAGCACTCTATCACACACTCTGACTACCTCTATGACCTTATCCACCCATTTCTCAGCAAGAAGTATGCCCACACCACCTACTCCATCATTGTTATCTTCCCAGAAGATTTTATACTTATGTGTCTTGCCTGTGAGGAACCTGGCTGAAGCTCCTCTTCACCTTACTTCTTGGATGCAAAATATATTGACACACCTCCATTCAAGCATCTCAACAATCTTGCTAGACCTGCCTTTCAGTGTGCCTATATTGACAGTGCCAACTCTGAAAACTGAGAAAGAGATGTGGGAGGGGACATATGGATACATAGATTAAAGCATCTATCACCACTCTCATTGTTATCATAAGAGGTTGGTGAATGTGGAACTACCAAGAGCATAACCAACAAGGAGACCTGATGTTAAGGTGGACAGTTAGATGATAAAAATGTTCCTTAAAGATACAGACATGAGGAAATCAGCAGATCAATCAGATATAGTTGCTGAAAGTATCTGGTGAAATAGAGCTGAAGCAGATCAAGTATAGTCAACGAAATAATACAGAGAAGTCTCATATCCAATGACTGGTGTAACAATATAATTGTCAACTATTACAAGGACAATGAGGATGTTCTAGAATGAAGAATAGACAAAATGATGGACAAGATTATGTAAGTAACAGAAACAGTATTAGCACAATTGATTAAGAAGAGAATCAGCTTATGTGAGATATAGGTCAGACTATTATTGATACTCTCTTTATGATGAGACACCAATAAGAGAAGTCTTTAGCTAAAACTAAATCTCTTTTTCCTAACATTCACTGATCTAGTGAAGGCTTTTGACAGGGTGTCACAATTTGTGGTAAATTAGATGCAGAGGAAAAGCTCGTGAGAGCAGTGCAAGCTGAGTATAGCGATACAGTCAGTAAAGTGAGTGTTGGTTATGAATTCAGTGAATAATTTAATGTGCAAGATTTTCAATAAGGTCATACATTTTATAGAAGTGTATAGCAATTTAATCAACCTTAGTACTGGACGGTTTTTTACTGATCTTGGAGAACTGAAAGCCAAAGTTAATCCTAGAAATGTATAAATCAGTCTCCAACAAAGGGAAAAAAAAACTTTCCCCACAAAAACAAAATTGATAGGACTACTGATTTAAACCCTAATCATATATTACTGGTAAAGCATGCTATTAAAACATGTACTCTTACAAGAAACTCTTTACATTAGGAGCATGAAGCACACTGAAAGTATGTGTGGACACTTAAAGTATTTTCAGAAGCAGTTAATGGAGTGTGTGTGTGTGTTCATGTGTGTGTGTGTTTGCGCCCCCACCACCACTTAACAACCAGTGTTGGTGTGTTCATGTCCCCATAACAGCACTTTGGCAAAAGAGACCGATACTAGTACTCGGCCTGAAAAAGTTTCAAGATAGTGCCCCAGCACGGCCACAGTCTAATGACTGAAACAAGCAAAAGGAAAGTGTTAGAAGATAAAAGTTCGGTGTGCTGACTGTGTAAAAGGGCTCTGTTGCTCATGCAAAAGGGATCTATGCTACTTATGTAAAATGGCTGTTTGCTGTCAGGGTAAAAGGACTCTCTGGCAGCTATTTTATCATAGTAAAACTTGAATATAATTGACATTGAATATCTACAGCCCAGAACCAAATTTGTAAAAGCAAGCTCAAAAGTTTCTACATATTAGCATGGAGAGGATGAATAGTTATAACTGAGGCATTGTTTTATATTCAGTTGTTCTTCCTGTTGCCAACCGTTACCTGCTTTTCAAGTAAGCAATTTTTATTCTGTGCATCTTCAAAAGTGCAGAGCTACAGTATGATAAACAGGGAGATTCAAGATAGTGTTTTTGTTTATTGCTCTAGCACTTTCATATGAAACTGCAGAAAGTAAACATTCACATGCACACACACACACACACCCACACACACACTCCCAGCGACCTTCCATACAGTTTCCCTCCATCAATGATTGACTTGAGGCTACAACAGAAGTGACTTATTCAAGCACCACCCAGTGAAATAGAACTTCAAGCTACATGGTTACAAAACAAACTCTTGTATCCACACTATTATGTTTGTGTTTACATACAATGAAAAAAAAAGATAAATCAACATATGGAGTTCACTAGGTATCAGTTCTTAGTCCACTTTTATTCATCATAGTTCTCCAGAGCATAACAGAGGAATTCAAAACTGGGTGCCTGTGGGAACTGCTATATGCTGATGACCTTGCTCTTATTGCAAAATCTGAAGCAGAATTGGAGAAGCTCCAGCTTTGGAAGCAAAAGCTGGAATCAGAGGGCCTTAAAGTTATCTTAGTAAAGACTAAAGTTTGTTGTTAGCAAGAAATCAGATAAAACTTTCTTTCTGTCAGGTAAATGGCCCTGCTCTATATGTAGGAAAGGAGTGGGAAGTAATTCCATTTGCTGCATTCAGTGTAAGCTATGGATGCATAGGAGATGCAGTGGAATTGCAAGGGTTGCTTTTGTGTGTGGCAGATTAGCAGGAACAATATACACTAAGAGCACGAAGGACTTAGACTCTCTCAAATGCCCAGGAGGCTCTCTTGAGATAATAGATAGTATTTACTATTTAGGTAACCAAATTAGTAATGGTGGTGGATGCTCTGAAAGTATTGTTTCTAGAATAAGAATAGGATGGAGGAAGTTCAGAGAGCTACTACCTCTGTTGGCAACAAACAGACTCTTTCTCAGAGTGAAAGATAGATTGTATGATGCTTGTGTATGAATGGTTACACTCCATGGTAGTGAGACATGGACTCTGAATGCAGAAGGCATGTGTAGACTGGAGAGGAATGAAGGTAGTATGCTCCATTGGATTTGCAACATCAGTATGCATGGCCAACAAAGCACAACTGTGTTGAGAGGAAAGTTAGGCATAAGAGGAATTAAATGTAGCATGCAGGAGAGGACAATGCATATGTTTGGATATGGGATGTGTATGAGTAAAGACAGCTGTATACAGAAGTGCCTGTCACTGAAAGTGGATGGTACCTGTCGAAGAGGGAGTCCCAGGAAAACATGGGATGAAATGGTGAGGACTGATCTCAGGGTGTTAGGGCTCATGGAAGAAATGAAAATACCCCAAGATGTATGGCGATATGAGGTTCTAGAGAAAACCTGCCTGTGTCAGCAAAACTCTCTCTTCCTCTCCCTCTCTTTCTCTTCTCTCTCGCTGGTCAACCATGTACCTCCTCTATAGCAAGACACCTATTTCTGCCTTTCTATTTCTCTGTCACACTCTAATCTTTCATCATCTGACAAGATCCCCTCCTCCAACACCCCTACTCCTCTCAAAATTCCTTGTCCTGCAAGTTACTTGGTGACCCTGTCAGTGCTGGTGCCATGTAAAAAGCATCCAGTCCACACTGTAAAGTGGTTGGCATTTGGAAGGGCATTCAGCTGTAAAAATCAGACTAAAACTGACCTCACCTGTGCTAGTACCACATAAAAAACACTGAGTCCATTGAATTTTAGATTTGTCTCCTGTGAATTTCTTGACAAGAATTATCAATAATTATTAATGATTTTTGTTTTAATTATGAGAGTAATCTTAATTGGCTAAACATTTTTGGGTTAGCACTACATTAAACACATTAGCTTCCCCACTTTAGTATATTTCATTGTGCAGAAGGGAACCGCAGGAAATACTACTATGTCATTATTTAGAATTTACTAAGTTTGTTCAATTGGAAACAAAATGATGCAAAGAAGTTCATTATATAGAACCATCAAAATATATTTGATGGGACCAAAGATATTTGAACCAATAACTTAACAGTCAACAAGCCAACAGAGGATGCCTTTATGTGGTCTCTCATACTAAATGGCCACTACTAGAATGCTTTTCACCAGAGATCTGCTCAGTGAAGGATCACATGTGCTAGGCAATAACAACAACAGTTATTTAGTCAACTGGCTGACAGCTAACAATGCTATATTCTGTTTATTATTAACAGTTGAATACATAAAATATAATCTTTCCTGGTTGGAAAATAAAACATTTTCATGCATTCATAAACAAATCTAAAATAGAAGGAGATTTGAATTTTTATTTATGTGCAGACATGTGGACAAGTTCTATCTGGAGAATTTACCAAAGATCTATAGTCAAAATTATAATTCTAGTAGCTGTATGACTTAGTTGCTAGAAATCTTTTTGCATCAACAGATTTTTGGCTGCTGATATAAAATTAAGTCACCAGCAAGGTAGTTCAAAATCGTATGATGGAGAAAAAGTTTTGCTGTAACTTTTCACATTATCTGAAGTGTTCCCTCAGGTGACGAACAAGAATAACAAAGTAAATCTTGAAATTATTAATCACTTTTTATTTTTGTTATATAAGGTGCATGGCCTAATGGTTAGGGTGTTTACTTTATGTTCATAAGACCATAAGTCCAGTGCCTGGAACAGTCTGTGTGTTATGCCCTTGAGCAAGGCAGCTTATTCTATGTTGCTTAAGTCTACTCAGCTGTAATGAGCAGCAGCTAAATGTTTGTGCAGCCTTTTCTTCATCCATCCTGGTTGTGCTACTGGGTCAAGGTTGATGGAGCTATGAAGGTGACTATGTTAACTCCTGACCATGTAGACACCTGTAACAACTAGTAAAAGAACAGTACATGTTAACAAGCTGTACTTGATCATGAGTGTCAACTGGCTGTACTTTTAATACAAATTATTTAAAGGGAGGTGGTTTGGTCGAATCATTAGAGCATCAAACAAAATACACTTTGATATTTACCGTGCACTCCTTTTCGTTCTGAGTTCAAAGACCACTGTGATTTTGTCTTTTATTTTTCTTATGCTGATAATATAAATAACATTTAAATAGTAAAGTAATTAAAGCCTGTATATGATCTTACTGATGTTGTTGCTAAGATTAAGCATGATGTAAAGTTGGCAGAATCAATAGGGTATCAGATAAAACATCTTGCAGTGTCACCTGATTGCTATTCATAATGAGTTGATCAAATTTTCATCCTATATGATCAATAAAATAAAGTACCATATGGGATTAATTTAATTATCTATACCCTTTTCCACTCCCAAAATTGTAACCTTGTGTCAATGTTATAAATCAATTTAGACTTTTTATTTGTTTATGATATGAAGAAAGAAAAAGCCTATTATTTAGAATCTAAATAGAATAATTGGAGGGTTGGGTGGAATAAAGACTTTGAAGTAAAATAACTTCAACATCTTGATTGTGGTGTTAAGTTTGCAAATATTCACAACTGTATGAAATATCTGAAATATACTTCCTTATTATACAAGGTATTGGAAAATAGTTCATCCTTTATTCCTGCATTCTTGTTCCATTCATTGAACTGCAGCCATGCTGAAACACCTCCTTGAAAGGCTTATTCGAGATTATTCTATTGATCCCTCTTTACTGAACCACTAAATTATGAGAATGTAAACAAATGATTGAGAACAAGCAAAAAGATCCTACACCAATATACATATATAAAATGGGGTTCCACCCAGTTTTTATCTAGCAAATTTACTCACAAAGCATTGGTCAGGATGATAATGGTTTCAAATTTTGGTACAAAGCCAGAAGTTTTTGAGGGGAGGGAGGAAGTTGATTACATCAACCCCAGTACTTGACTGGTACTTATTCTATCGACTCTGAAAGGATAAAAAGCGAAGACAGATTTGGCAGAATTTGAACCGAGAACATAAAGATGGATGAAATGGTGCTAAGCATTTTGTCCAGCATGCTAGTGGTTCTACCAGCTCAATGCCTTTTGTGAGGTTATAAGAGAAGACACAGAGGTGCTGTGTAGTGGAGCTGAACTTGAAATCACATGATAACACAGTAAATTTCTTAAGCACAAAGCCATACTTATTATTTGTTTAAAATACTAAAGCGTTTTATATATGAATATATATATAAGATGCATTATTGCATATATATATATATATATATATATATATATATATATAAAAGAAAACACATAAGAAATAGAAGAATGTGTGTGTGTATGTTCCTCCGTAGATATACATTCCCTTGTACACATTTATGAAAAGAGCATAAGTGTCACTGAAAGTTTATTGATCTAGATAAGGCCTTTAATAGAGTACCATGTCCTGCAGTCTGGAGGTCACTAAGAAAACTAAGAGTTAATGAATGCCTGGAGAGAGCAGAATAGGTCATGTATAGAAAGGCAGTCACCAAAGAATTTGCAAGGAGTTCAGTGAGGGAATTTAGAGCACAGTTCTGTGGGTGCTCAGTTTTAAGCTCCCTACTGTTTATGACAGCACTCCAGGCTATAACAGTGAAAGACAAAACTGGTTGCTTTTGGGGACACTTGTATGCTGATGACCTATTTCTTATAGCAGAAATTGGAATATTTAGAAAAGAACTTCTACATATGGAAAGAAAGATTTCAAAGACATCAAAGTAATTTAGTAAAGACTAAAATTTTAGCAAGACAGAATTCTGATACCAACAAAGAAATGGCTAAGCTTAATATGGACAAGTATTGGTCAAAATTAGATACAAAATTCCTTATGTGATCAAGGGTTGTACAAGTGGTGTATGGAATTAAAGGCAGGCTGACAGTGACTAGGGATTTGCTTGTGGTAGGTTTACAGGAATAATGAGCCATCAGAACAAAAGTAAAATAGTCAGAAAGTTCATTAGAAACAGTTGATAATTTTTGTTACCAAGGTGACCTAATCAGCAGCTGGGAATTGTGTTTTGAAAGCATAATAGAATACAGTGAGAAAAGTTTAGAGCTCTCAACTCTGCTGACAACCAGAAGATTCTTTCTTTGCACAAAGTATAGATTGCGCAATGCTTGTGTATAAGATGTGATACTGTATGGTTGTGAAATATAGGCACAGAATATAGAAAATGTGTAAAAGGTAGGTAAGAAACAAAACAAGCATTATCTACTGGACGTGTAATGCTGTTGTGCATGAATAATGAGACATAGATGATCTGGGAGGAAAACTGTATATAAGAGGAATAAGCTACACTATGCAAGAGAGATGGCTGTACTTGTATTAGAAATGTAGTGCATATAAATGATGGTAGATGGGTAAAGTACTAAAAGATTCTTGTGGAAAGGACCTGTGAAAGAGAAAGACATGGTTTTAAAAAATGGCAGGAGAGGATCAACCCAAACTATATCAGCATGGAAAGATGGATGTAAAAAGATAATGATCACACACACATATATATATATACTAGCTGGCATATCTTGTAATTTCCAGGAAAGTAGGGCTTATCCCTTGGTTCTGTTCTCATAATTGTTTTGCTAATCCAATAACAACAATACAAAGTATGTAACCC
>NC_068989.1:39271053-39272074 GCF_001194135.2 Octopus bimaculoides | reverse complement strand
ATATATATATATATATATATATATAGTTGAAGTTTAACAACAAGCAGGTGTATAAGTTTGACGCTCGGGAAAGTGAGCAAGTCTTTTACATTTTGAGCCTACGCTCTTCAACAGAAAGGAATAAGAGAAAATAAACAGAGAGACAATACAAACACTTGTGGATTTAGCAATCAATCATGGCGACTACATGATGTAGTGTGTAATTACATATATGTATATAGCATCCTCTTCAATTGCTTGTTTTCTATAAGCACAGATATGTATCTTCACACACACATATATACACGCATAAATACACACACACAACCTGTATCGCCATTTATTTCACTACATATAAATATATATATACACACCCACACACACACACACACACATATATATATTTGCACACACACACATACATATATACACATATATATAAGCATACATATATATATACATATATATTATATAGACAGATATATATAAATACAAACATACATATATATGTAAATGCATACATGTATACAAGCATATGTATTATATACGTATCCATAGGTATAAAATTGAGAATGTGTCTGTCTGTCTGTATGTATGTGTGTGTGCATTACTAAAACTCGAGAACTGCCCAACAGATTTCATTCAAATTTAACATGTGCCTTACTTATGGCCCATGGAGTGTCATGGGCCCCCAAAATGTTCAACTTCTTGCCTAATGCATGTATATGTATATATACATGTATGTATATGTCTGTGTGCTTATATATATATATATATATATATACACAAAGATGTAAATATATACATATATATATTTTGTATTTATTAATAAGGGTAGAAATTGATATTAATCAATTAAAACCAGTGGTCTAGCATATTAAAAAAAAATCCGAAGATTAAAATTATATTACATACAAAAATAAGAGGAATGACCAGCAAAAGTGGACTCCTATATGCTAGAAATAGATGGTCTTGCCCTTTTACAGTCTGTTGTGTCGCTAATTTTTTACTGAGAACATATTTTTTCATGGTTACATGATTC
>NC_068989.1:39269729-39270704 GCF_001194135.2 Octopus bimaculoides | reverse complement strand
TATATATATATATATATATATATCATCATCATCATTGTCATTTAACATCTGCTTTCCATACAGGCATGGTTTAGACTATTTGACTGAGGGCTGGCATGCCAGAAGTTTTCACCAGACTCCAATCCAATCTGGCAAGGTTTCTACAGCTGGATGCCCTTCCTAGTGCAAACCACTCCGAGAATGTAGTGGGTGCTTTTTACATGCTGCCAACATGAGGCCCAGTCAGGCGGTACTAAGCATCGACCATGCTTGAATACTGAGTTTTACATGCCATGAGCATGGAACCAGTCAAGTGGCACTGACATCGACCACGCTTGAATGGTGCTATTTATGTGCCACCGGCATGGGTGCCAATCAGGTGGTACTCAACAGATCTTCGCAAGCACAGTTTATTGCCCAATGATTGAAGGGTACTCTTAAATGGGCTGGTTATGCTGCACTGGCATTGGCCCCGGTTACGGTCTCACTTGGTTTGCCAGGTCTTCTCAAACACAGCATATCTCCAAAGGGATCAGTCACTTGTAATCGTCTTGGTGAGGTCCAACATTTAAAGGTCATACTTCACCACCTCATCCCAGGCCTTCCTGGGTCTACCTCTTCCAAAATTTCCCTCTTCTGCTAGGGTGCAACATTTTTCATACAGCTGTCTTCATCCATATGCAACACATGACCATACCAGTGCAGTCATCTCTCTTGCACACCACAGAAACAACTGCGCTGGTATACATATATGTGTGTGTGTGTGTGTGTGTGTGTGTATATATGAATGTATATATATATATAGATATATTTATGTATGTATATGTATGTTGTGTGTGTCTATTTATTTATACACACACACATACATATTAGTTTTATGTATATCATTTTTATTAGTACCATACATTATTGTATCAGTATTATATATATATATAATTTCTATTGGTATTATATATATATATATATATATATATATATATATATATATATATATAT
>NC_068989.1:39267522-39269719 GCF_001194135.2 Octopus bimaculoides | reverse complement strand
TATATATATATATATATATATATGTATATATAATTTTATTGGTCATATGTATATATTATTTTGATTATACCAAGATATATACAAAAACTGTACACATAGAAGAAACCAATCATTTAGACAAAATCACAACACTACAGAGAAATGTAAAATAAGATTAATATTAAAAAAATGCATAAAAAACTAGTTACAAAAACAACACACTCCCACTTCTAACTAAATAAAAATCACTAGCGCCACTAAAAAAAATGTAATGATGGTCGGCGTCACTGCCACCACCACCACCATCACTGCCACCACCGGTGGTTAAAGCAACCATAATAAAAACAAGAGAAATCAATATTCCTCACAAAGATCCAAAGCATGTAAAAGATCAACCAGTTTCTTTACCTTTTCCTGTTACTTACTTTTCTAATAAAATTCATGCCACCAATTAATCATATATGCTTTTAGTCAATACAAGTGATATATATATACATATATATATATATATATATATATAACTATTACCACTACTACTACTGCTATTTATAGTGCCACTGTTACCAATGATGATGGTGATTCCACTGCTATATAACAATATTGACTTAAGTTTTGAAGTCAAAGTTGTAAAGTTGAAAGCTGCAATTTGTCTCCAGTTTTTGTAAATTGACATTTATATAGTGAAATAAATGGTGATAATGGTTGTGTGTGTGTGTGTGTGTGTGTGTGTCTATGTGTGTGTATATATGTGTGTAAGGATACATACTGTGTTTATAGAAAGCAAACAAATGAGGAGGATGCTATATACATATATGTACATACACACTACATCATGTAAAATCATCATTGTATATATATATATGATGTGTGTGTATATGTAAATATATATCTGTATAATGTATGTATATATATATGATGTGTATATATATCTCTGTATGATATGGTTTTATATAAAACTGCTAAGTTACTTTTCATATTTTAATCAGAAGTAAAGCAGTGATCATGACCTATTACAGGACCTCTGACATAAGTGTGGAGGGAACCTGTGGAAGAGGTAGACCTGGGAAGACATGGGAGGAGGTGGTGCAGCATGATCTTCGAATGTGGGGTGTCACAGGGGCGATGATACGTGATCATGACTTTTGGTGATTTGCTGTGCTTAAGAAGACTTGCCAAGCCAAGTAAAATCGTAGTCGCAGCTGGTTTACTAGTGACATGTAACATTTGTGCCAGTGACATGCAAAAGCACTCATGCTGGTGACATGTAAAAGTCACTCACTACACACTCACACTTGGCATTGGGAAGGGCATCCGACTACAGAAACCAAACCAAATTGAGACTAGAACCTGGTGCAGCTCTCCAGCCTACCAGCTCTAGTCAAGCCATCTAACCCATGCTAGCATGGAAAGTGGACGTTAAATGATGATGATAATGATGATGAGGGAAAGGAGAAGGAAAGCATCCTCAAGGAAACCTGGCTGGAATGCTTGCCACAGTGTCAAACTCTGCCAAATGCATTCAAGATGTCAGGTATGTCAAACTGGGCAATGGGTTAATTTTATCACCAATGTAGGCTATGGAGGGATTGAACTGAGAACAAAAAGCAATGGAACAAATATTGCAAGGCATCTGTTTCAATATTTTCACAGTTATGCCAATTCCTCACTTCAAATTAGTATTTAATTTTTCATTGATCTCAAAAGGGTAAAAGGTAAAGTTGGACTTTCTGGATTTGAACTCAGAGTGCAGAGTTGGAACAAATACATGGAAACATTTCATCTGATACTCTAACAACTCAGCCAGTATATCATTGGTGAGTGTTAGAAAGGGCTTCCAACCATAAAAACTACATGAAAGCAAACATTGGAGCCTGATGCAGTCCTTAGACACATTGGATCCAATCAAACCGCCCAACTCATATCAGCATAGTACATAGATGATACATGATGTTGTTGTTGATGACGGTAAAGATTGTCATACCGGCCATGACGAAGGGAAATAGCCCTGAAACTCGAGTCGCCTTTATATATATATATTTATATTTATATATTTATATATTTGATCCTTTATATTGAACACTCAATATTTCATCTACATTCAATACTTTATTTCATGGTGCCATCCATTTTTATTTTATTTTATATTATATATTGTATATTATATTATATATTGTATATTCCATATTCTATACCCCACATTAGTTCTGCAGGAATATAA
>NC_068989.1:39262843-39267076 GCF_001194135.2 Octopus bimaculoides | reverse complement strand
TATATATATATATATATATATATATATAATAAACCTCTTGAATGTTTGTTTTGGATGAGTCTGGCATCCACTTTGTCATCCACGATGACAGTTCAAATACACACACTTACTTACACACATATACATACCATACTTTCCAGCATACAAGTCACTGTGATAAATAATGTGAACATATAGTGTAAACATTCAAACACCATCACAATCTTTCCAAATCTTACTGCATTTCACATGAAACTTTTGGTCTTCCAAAGTAGTTTTGGTGTATAACTCAACCTCCTATTTTGGCTGTAAATTTTGGTCTGCAAAGTTTCACTTATATGCTGGAAAATGCAGTATATACATATACAAATCATATTGATATTTGCAGTACAGATCTTTGCTACTATGTAGAAGATGAGTTATGAGTGTCAGAGCAACTGTTGTTTTTCTGTAGCACAGAAGTACTTTTCTATATATGAGGAATTGTAGATTTTTCTTGTAGTACATGAATTACTATGCTTATCTAAATTTATTAGAAGAATAAACCAAACTTTTCTGTAATTAGGAATTGACTAGTGAAATTCTACAACTCCCTAAGCAACTTACAAAACATCTTAGGAAGTTAGGTGACAATGCTGCAAACTTGTTTTATGGTCAGTTTGATTAGATTTAGCAACAGAGAAAAATCAAAGGTAAAAAAAGCAATTAATTACAATGGAAAATTTGAAATACACTTATTGATGTGTATACAAAACATTGGAATAGACATAATAAAGTTGGTGGATTTTTTTTTCCATATCATCTCTCTGTCTAGCTGTTTGACATCTTTATAAGAATAAGAGACTTCACTATGAGAAAAAAAAAAATCAAAACTGCATTTTTGACTTTTCAGATGGAGATGTTTACATCATCAGCATCATCCTCATTGCCACCACCAATCCCACTGACATCAGTGCCACTGTCATCACCACCACCACCACCACCACACCATCATTATCATCATTTTGTGCCTGCTTCCTATGCTGACATGGGTCAGATGGTTCAACAGGGTCCAATATTCAGAAGACCATGTCTTGTTCCAATGTCTCAGTTTTAGAAAGGTTTCCACAGCTGGATGCCCTTCCTAATGCAAACTAACTTACAGAATGAAATTTATAACTATAAAATTGCGCATTCTTAATTACTCTTTAAAATGCAAAGCAATCAAAGAATTCTTTATAATAGTGAATTTACTTAGTGGCACTAAGAAAATTTTAAGGTAAAAGAAATTAAAACTTGCTAAAGCCATTCAGTAAGTTATATTTATTGCACTGTCAAAATGCTCACACTGGGGACTCAATAAAGATCTACCATTCTATCTCATGGAAACTCTGGCAAATAATAAGAATTAGACAGGGTGTATATCTACTGATGAGGACCACTTGACTATATTGATGTTATTAGCAGGGACTTAACTAAGGTGAGGGGTAATATTTATCCCACTCAAATGTGGAGGTTCTGTTAGAACATATACTGCAGTAGTTACCATGATAAAACTCTCATACTGGCTTTTGGTGCAAAATTTACTCTTGTTTATATCACTAGCAGGGAGATAAATTTCAGCCACCTCCATTTGATCATATGATTTCGATCTTCCTTGGTTTTGTCAATGATGGATGCTTGACCACTAGAAATAGGAGCATTTCATCTCCCCACTAGAAATATATAGAATAATAGTGTCAGAACAGGTGCTGGTGTCATGATTAGCCAGTTAAAAAGTGTTTATTAGAGACAGAGGCAGTATAAATATTGAGAAGTGATATTTATCCCCACTCATATGTGGACGTTGATGTTATTGACAGAGAGACAACATGAAACTGAGGACCTACCAAAGCTAATAGGGGATAAAGATTGTTGGCACAGCATGGCAAAACGCATCATGCTTTCAGCCTCTTGATAAAGAGAACAATAAGGCAGTCAGTTAAATAGGTTAATCCAGTGGCAAGTATCCATATAATTATGAGGTTCCTACAAATCCCTAGCATTTTTAAGCATTCTTAAAAGTGATTTCCCTTGTGGTTGTATCAATTCACTGATGCTAATAATATATTTATGGATACTTCAGTGCAGAACTCATTTCCAGATTTCAAATTGGGACTTTCAAGCAACAACTTACAACTTCAGTCCTTATGAAGTCCCCTCTAATTGAGGTATATATCTAAAACTCAACTCAGTTTAGATTTAAAGTCTTCTTTATCAGGAACCAACTTAAATATTATCAGTAATCAAAAGCTCACTTAAACATGACTGCACATCATATTCAACCCAGAGAAATTTAGTTGGAGGGATAATTTAAATAATGCATTATTTCTTAACAGCATTTACCAATAAGTATAGGATTAATAAACAGATCACTATATAGCTGGATGGTTATGGAGTTCCCATTTCCAGCATGTGGTTTCAGGTTCAGTCCTACTGCCATGCAGACCAATGCCTTCTAAGTGGAACTGGTGGATGGAAACTACAAGGGAATCTATTGTGTGAATGTATGCATGTGTGTGTGTGTGTGTGTTGTCTGATGGCTATAAATGAGTGTCATTTATTTCTTATCTTCTGAGAAAAATGTTATTGGGCATGGAGAAATATTACCTTGATTGGGTACAGGTACAACTTGGTGGCAAAAAGGATATCTGGCTGTAGAAAATTTACCTCAACAAATTCCATCTGACCCATGCTTGCATAGAAAACTGAACAGTAAAGCTTTGATGTGCATGTGTGTATGAATGTCCTCATAAGCTTTAAAGGAGCAAAAGACAATGACATTGTTGACTTCCCGAGTGTACAAATGTTCTCAATCTAATTCAGTAGTTTAGGAATGATGTAGTGAAAAACTACCTTACTTGGAAAACAAGCAATTGTTAGTAGGAGGAAGAACACTCAACTGAATAATATCTGCTTCAAAATGTTTTGTCTAACCCATACCAGTATGGAAAAAAAAGCATGTAAGATTGATGATGATGATAATAACAATGGTAATGAAATTCTACTATAAAATGAAGATACAAAACACTATATTGTATACTAATCAAAAGACACGTGGACAAATACATACACAGCACTCATAAATCTTGCTTGTAAGCATCAGCTTCATTCTTTTCACCATGTAAATAATAGGTTAAATGTAACTAATATGATAATAGATTATCATTTAATACATTGAAGTCAAGGCTCTTATGGCAGTATAATGTGCAATAGATCTCTCCGATGTCAGACCTGTTGAAACCTTGGGTATTATAATCTCTTCCAATATTAACCCACATGTGTCATCAGAAATTATGAATGATATGGTACTAAATTGGTTAATTAAATATCCAGTGATTTGTTTAATGGAACTCAAATTAATTCACTGGTCTACACCAATGACGCAAATATAGTAAATGGTACACAATTATAAACAACAGCAATGAAGTGTAAAGTCAGTGTAGTGTAATAACTAGCAGATTTGCTTGCTTGGTTAATGAAACATTTGTGGTTCAATACTCTTTTACAGCATATCTTTTGTTCTTTCATTGATTTGATATATAGAGATTTATAGTGTTTGGTATTCTTCATGTTAAAATTTTAGCTGTAAATTTATAATTTACTTTGTACATGCAGACATGTTTCTAAGTACACACACACACACACACACACACACATGATACACACAAACCTGGGCATGCTTAAATAAACTTAACATACAAATAATTTTTTGCCAACAGAAGTTATTTGTCTAAGAAGACAGCAATGGATTGATACATGTATATATATATGTGTATGTGTGCTTATATCTATTTCCCTCTGTGTGTGCGTGTGTGTGTGTGTGTGTATGCATGCATGTGTGTTGTGTGTGTATTCTCAGTAAGGAAACGATTTTTATTTTCTATTTTGTTTCTTTAAAAATCTATTTATTTTCTTCTGTTTCTTTTCATTTCTTTTATTCATAACAAATAATCCAGTATATTTTGACATTAACATTGGCAGAAATTTCTGAAATACTCATGAGCAACGCCAATATTTTGATGAAATTAATTCAACCAGCCTTATTATTACTATTTGCTATATACTAGTTAATACATATGTATGATTATTAATATCATTACTAGTAAGCAGAATCATAATAGATATATATATAAACAAACACACAGACATATATATATATATATATATATATATATATATATATATATATACACACACACATATATATGTATACATAAATATATAGGTATATAC
>NC_068989.1:39254881-39259881 GCF_001194135.2 Octopus bimaculoides | reverse complement strand
ATACAGATAAATAGCTATTGAGACAGAGAGACATATACTTACACATTTGCATATATACATACACACACTCATATATGTATGTTCACACAAGCATGCATATATATATATCTATATATCTGCATACATACAAATGATAAAAATGAAAAATTGGGAGTAATGGAAGTATCTTTTATTTATTTATATACGGATATAAAAAGTCTTTGAATTTTCCTAAGGAAATGAGATAAAATACTTCTTAAATCCTTTTATCTTCTTATTTTTGCATTGTTGTCTAGCACTGGAGAGTCAATCTTTGTCTCTCCTTAAGAAGGGAGTGATCATATTCTTTTCCAGTTAGATATATCTATGTGTGTGTATGTGTATTGGTGTAGTTGAATATAACTTTCTCTAAAATGTTGAAACATATCATTATTAAGTTATCTGTCTAATTCACAATGATACAAATCATCTATGATAGAATCAAAATGTCTTCCATACAACTCAATTATGGTTGGAGAAATGACCGTCAGGATGAATTATATATATATACATACATGCATACATATATGTGTGTGTATGTGTGAGTGTGTGTGTAAATGTGTGTTTATATATATGTGTGTATATATATGTATATATGTATGTGTATATATATGTGTGTGTATGCATGTATGTATATATATATGGATGTATGGATGGATATATATATATATATATATATATATATATATATATATATATATATATATATTCATTGAGTTTTCTTAATAGCAACTCAGACAACATCAACCTTTTCTGTTTATCCTCACAAATTATGGGTAAACACTAATTTTTATAAGAGCAAACGATGTTTTATTATGTAATTATTTGCTGCAGCAAGTTTGTTCATACACCTTCACACATCACTTGGTGTGTATGTGTGGTTTTTTTTTACTTGACATCATCATTATCATCCACATCATCATCATCATCATCATTGTAAGAATGATGATTGCTGAAACTCCTTCAATTAATGTTAAAAATCTCTTTAGTATTTTCTTAAATTTTTTTTTTGTAAAGTCCTCCTTGTTCTTGGCTGATTACAAATAGATCTCGTTTGTTTGAATGTTATTTTTTCTTGTTAGATGATTGGTTACTAAACTATTATTTTGGAATTTGTGTGTATTTTCTTGTTTTTGTCTCGTTTTACTTTGGCTCACTTGAACTCTTCAATTATTAAATATAATCAAGCACATTTGAAAGTACTTACTTTGTTCTTTGGTTGGCTACTTGGCTTGTAATTTTTGTCATAGGTGTGTGTGTGTGTGTGTGTGTGTGTGTGTGTGTGTGTGTGTGTGTGTGTGTATTACATGTATGTGTGTATGTGTAGAAACACACACACACACACACTCAATGTTGGATGCACTTAATTATGACATTAAGTATAATCAAATGAAGACCTCTTGCATGCAGCCAACACACTATCTGAATGTCTAATCAATATCTTTGATATATCTATGTTTGCTATAGTACTTAGTTAATGACTAGTAAAAGCAGTATATAATGTATTGTATATTCCACATAGTAGGAGACATATTTGTTAGTTCTTTTTTTAACTTATTAATATTGTTGTATGAAAAAAAAAATTAAATCTACCCTCTTCTGACACATACAAGCATCATTCTTACTGACAGAAGTTTCTAGGGAACCTTTCTCTTCATTATGACAGATTTTCTTACTGTCAAGCTTTCATTTTCCCATTGATACACAACTTACACAGCAGTGCAGTTCTGTTGGAAACTCATATTTGAATTCTGAATGATGCCAAGAATTTACTGAATTCTTAAGATCAGCTTCTAAAATTTTAAATACCTCTTCTGCAGACTGTTCTTTGTGTCTTTAACTTCTAAAGAACAAGGACAAGATAATTAGTTAAATCTAGTAATATCATCTGCAATAGTCTTTTAATACTTTAAATGATTATTATAAATGTGATTAGTTTTGAGGTTAAAGTTATATAATATAGTAAGAGGATTGCTCATATCTATCTTCTGGAAACTTTGTAACAATTCTCTTCAACCAAATAGGATAGTATTGACTTCGGAAGATTTGACATCAAGATGTACTTGCATTAATAATAAGAGATAGCCTTAATATCAAAAGAGGTTTAAACAGAATGATGTGCGGACTTCAATAATAATAGGCTTTAATATCAAGAGTTTAACAGAAAGATGCAGGAGGAAAATAGGGCTCTTTTGGAATATTCACTTCTGAGCGATGTTTTATTTACAGCTTAGAAATAAATTTTCCTTAAACATGATATGCTTTAACTAGTTATTACTTTGAATTTCAAATGACATATCGAAAAAAAAAAAAAGCATCTCTTTTGGATTAGATGATTATGATGATTAGAATGATATTGATGAGGGCTATAATGACAATGTAATGATGATAAACAAGAAATAGCACGAAAGAGGATAATGAATACAAACATTGTAGCTGGCAGGGTTGTGTCGATGGTGGGAACAATTATCAAGAGGCCTACAACAACCTTTGGGTTAATGATAGTAGAGAAGATGATGATGAAGTCAATTACAGTAATGATGCTGATGGCAATGCCAATGAATGAGAGGCAATGCTGATGATAACAAGATGATGATGAGAATAATGACAAGTAATTGTAATTTTAATGAAGATGATTAATGAAAAAACCATGACAAATTTAGATGATTATAATAATGATGTCAATGACGATGATGAAAATTGCACTAATTAATAATGAAAAATAATCATTGTGCTCCCATATACACAGGAGAGCAAGCAAAAGTAACCTGAAATCCAAATAAGTTTCCAATATTCTCACAGTAAAGTTTAATTAGATAGAGACTGTTGTGTGGCTTAATTATTTGCTCATTAATTTGTTTGTTTTGTTCTTTATTTGATTGAAGTTGTTGCTGCTGTAGATTTTAATTAATTTCAAAAATTGAATGATAATTTTCCTTCAGCTATTTCATCTTTTATCTTGCTCTAAAAATACATACTCATGTGTGTGTGTGTGTGTGTGTGTGTGTGTGTGTGTGTGTGTGTGTGTGTGTGTGTGTGTGTGTAATTTCATTTTTGTGATATATGCATATATGTATCAGTAGGTCTGTATATATATTTTTATCTCTCTCAATAATCCCTCACACACACACACACACAAATGCAGAAGATACATGTATTGCCCATATGTAATTAAAGATAAAGATTTTGGAACTGTAATGAATTATAAAAGTATATTCCTAGTTTCCCTTAGTTATATAGGCATATTTCATTTATTAAAAATTTGGTTCTATAATAATTTCATCTTCTGAAACTGGCAGCATTAACTAACTGCACACTTGCTGCACTTAAAGAAAATACTGCAAAATTTTGCAGACTTCTCTGGAATTTCACAATTATAATTTCATTTTTTCTTTTTTTTTTCTTTTTGATATAAATAATTTCTTATTCTTAGATCAGATTTTATGAAGCATTGAAAATTCTGTGAACATTAAACACACAAAGAAATGCACATACATATATACATATGCTTCCATACACATACCTATGCTTTCAGAGATGTATACAAATGCATAGAATTACACAGATATGCCTATATACACATACTTGCTCACATATACACACATATATACATTTAAATACAAATGCATACAGACATACACATACAAAGTGATATGCACATTCATTTAAGTCTGCACAAAATCTAATCCTCCAAAACAAAAAGAAAGCTACTAACACCAGTCTTTCTTAGGTGAAAGACTCCAAATAATTATATTTTACTGTAACTGTGAGAATGGATACTTGTTAGTAGATATTTCCCAATTGGGTGAGGGTGAATAGCACAAATGAGAGTCTCAGACAAACCTATCTTAATGCATTACCAAATTTAGATTCATCTACTATATCTTCAAAGTTCAAACCCTGGGGAAGCTAGCCACATAGCCCATTTTTAGGGCTCAAAGTGAACAGGATGAAGAACATCCAGCTGAGTAATATTAGCTTCAAAATGTTTTGTCTAACCTATGCCCGTGTCGAAGAAAAAATACAAAAATGATGATGATGATAAAAACAAGGATAACGAAATTCTACTGGCTCAAAGTGATGAACCCAACACTCATCCTGGGTTAAAAAATGCTCAAAGACACCAGTTGGATCTGTTTCAAACAATACCAGATTTTCCTGTGATGTGATTAGCCTGGTGCACTTTTGATCAAGTGTTAGAACATGTGGCACACACCAAGCAGAAAGTTTGCCAAGTTCATAGTGCAGAATATTCACAATACTCTCACAGGAAATGCAAATAGCATTGATTATTTAATTTACAGTCAATTGTCTGTCATCCATCACCATGTGGTGAACACAATCAATGTTTTCTTCAGTGGTGGCAGTTGCAGGATGTCCAGACCTTGGATCATCTTCAAGACTCTCTCTTCTCCTTTTAAATTCAGCTGCCCACTTTTGCACTGTTGATGAAACTGGAGCATCATCCCTTAATATAGGAAGCATATCAGCAACAACGTCCTTGGGTGCTAAACCCCTTTTCTGCAGGTACTTGATAACATCACAATACCAAATTTTGTCAATTTTCAAAAGATGTCACTACTAGTTACTTTTGAAGTAAGATGTCAGTTTACTTGGAAAGAAACAACATAGTTTCTAAGAAGAAGAGTTGAAATCAATGCATGCAAGATTTCACAGCTCTAATGTCACTCCTTTATACTCAATCTGGGAATTCTTCAGCCCACCCTCATATAATCCATAACAATGCTTGTATGTTCAGAAAACAAAAACAGGACACCAGCCCCAAAAAATGCTCTGAAAGAGACAAATATCTTAGGCAGGATTTGAACTTATAACATTGTTAGCAGCTGATTAGTTGTTGTTGGCACTCCGTCGCTTACGACGTCGAGAGTTCCAGTTGATCCGATCAATGGAACAGCCTGCTCGTGAAATTAACGTGCAAGTGGCTGAGCACTCCACAGACACGTGTACCCTTAACGTAG
>NC_068989.1:39254523-39254871 GCF_001194135.2 Octopus bimaculoides | reverse complement strand
GATTAATACCTTAAATAACCATTGACAGGTAATTGTGTTACCATCCAAGTTTCTCTACTTAGGTAGAATGTAATACAACCATTGCAAATGCTGCCATTACAACTATTACTGTCATGATCATCATCATCTTTATCACCTCCACCATTGTCACCAATTTCACCAGTACCACCATTACTGTTATCATTAACATCATCATTACTGCTGTAACTAGTACCAGCTCCACCATTACAACTATCACTGTCTTCACTACCATCACTACCATCATCATCATCACTGTTACTACCATCACAACCTCAAATATCTTCTCTTCCTCCAGTCACTATCTTTCCCTTTCCTTTCACCACTGCC